>NC_136002.1:31764715-31778988 GCF_048128805.1 Centroberyx gerrardi
CATTATCCCTTACTTAATGGCTGTCAATTGTAGCAGTGATACCTAAGAGAGTGTTCTTTACTGTGAATATGTGTATGACGGCAAGATACAGGAGTAACATCGGCAGCACCAAGTACCCATAATCCCAGTAAAGAACACTGTCGTCAGCATAATGGATTTTTAAACAATGGTTAGAGTGTACTGTCTGAAAGGTTTTCTCCAAAGCAGTGTAGGTATATGAGAAGAAGAAAAAGTAGATCACTAAGTAGCTTCCTGCTTAGAGTTGGTGTGCTGCCCACTGAAACACTGGGAAATACTGACAGGGAATACTGGGAGATACTGGCACAGTTAGGGTGAATCTTTGGCCAGAGGATGTGAATTGAAAACCACATTTTCCTAATTACTGAAAAGTTGACATTTTGGATATTGGTTTCAGCAATATGTGATAAAATGACCAGTCGTGTTTCAGATATTTTAGATGTTATCTCATGATTAGTCTTGTTCCAATCAATATTACTGCTGATGGGTTATTTCTTAATTAGTCTTATTGCTTTCCCACTCCAGTCGATACAGGTGAAGAGTGTAAATGTTGGAGCGTAATGATTAGACTGACTCAGACACAGGAGAGACGTGTCCAGGAACTTCTCTTCACACTGCTGGCTGCTTTCTCTCACTGTTTTCAAGAAGAGCAGAACACAACAGTGAAGAGCAGACCCATAGAATTTGAAATTGAAATGTTACAATTTTACTATCGTTAAATTAATAAAATATGGCGACTTATCAACAGTAAACCAACAGAGTGATTAAACCCAATCAGTCCAAAAATCCTTGCCGTAAGTCGGTCTATACGGAGGCTAGCCCAGCGGCACCAAGGAGGGTCTACGTTATCAAACGGGACACGTAAAAATGGCCGCCGCCCCGACCATCCAGGACCGTTGATTTGAATGGGGAAGATCGTTCTGTCCATTCAAACACTGTGAGCAGAACAGAGCAGGATGCAACAGATCAGATTATTATTACAGTGCAGAACAAAGCAGCAGAGAGGAGGAGGAGGATTAGCAGGGATGAAGATAATGATGCCTGGCTTTTACAGGAAAAACACTGCTACATGCTTTGTATCACACCGCCATAATCTCTCTCTCTCTCTCTCTCTCTCTCTCTCTCTCTCTCTCTCTCTGCCCTCCCCAAACCTCCCTCTTTATCTCTTCTCATTATTCTCTCTCCTCACACTTTTCTTTGTCAGCATGTTGGCTGTTTTCTCTTTCCAAAATGAATGCCCTCTGTTTCCATCCCTCCCTCATACACCCATTCTCTCTCTCTCTCTCTCCTCTCTTTCTCTCTCTCTGTCTCTCTCTCTCCTTCCCCTGGGTGTCTTCTTCAGTATTTCTCTCCTGTCTCTTTCTCTCTCTCTCTCTCTGTCTCCTTTTGTCACAGTGCCGATACTCGCTATCTAATACATGAATACTAGAATAAATGAATGTTTTCCTTTTACTCTGTTTTGCTGCCCTTCATTTTCTTTCTACCCCCCCCCCCCTTCTTTTCTTTTCTTCCCCCTGGTGTCTCTCCAACTGGATTTATATTGCTATATTTCTATTCTTTCCTTCTCGTTTCTTTTTGCTCTCTCTCTCTCCTTTATCACAGTACTTATACTTGCTATCTAGTACAAGATTACTAGAATAAATGCATGTTTTCATTTTCTCTCTGTTTTGATGTTCCTCCTATCTTATTCCCCCTCGCTCCCTCTCTCTCTCTTTCTCCCTCTTTTGCCTTCTCATCCTCTATTTGTCTCTGTATGAATGTATGTATGTATTTAAATATCATTTGTGCTTGTGTGGGCTGCTGGCGCTGGATTTCTGGATTTTCCCATTTGTTCTTGTTGTAGCTGGTGTGTGTGTGTGTGTGTGTGTGTGCGGTGTGTGTGTGTGTGTGTGTGTGTGTGTGTGTGCGGGGGGAGAAGTTTGTGTATTTTATGGTGTTTTTTTTAGTTATTTTTCCATTGTCCAGTCTCTCTCTCACTCTCTCACTCTGTCTCTCTCTCTGTGTAATATTTAATTGGGCATTGTCATCACCTACAGTACAGTGAATAGATTTTATTTCCCGGTGACTTTCAATGTGAGTGCTTCTATTGACGCGGCTACATCTAATCTAACACCGCCAGATCCCCCTCCCTGCCCGGGGGATTGTGGGTATTTGATTTGGGCTCTGTCTCCATCTGGGCTCCAGTAGGAAAGAGAATTGCGGGGAAGTGTCGGCGTGCTGTTTCCAATACCTCCGACACGCCGAGCGTTCAGGGCCTCCCCCCGGCTTTTAGAGGGGCTCAGGTGGTGGAGTGACCAGTTGGCGGGGGGCGGGGGGGTTTGATGTCAGGGGCTTCAGGATTCTCCAAGATAACAAATATGTCTAAATATATACCAGCCAGGCTAGATAAAAGACAGATAGACTAGCTGAGTCAGCTTGTTGTGGTGTGGCTGTAGATCCATTCAGTAACGTTCTCAGTAAAAGTGAAGTGTGATAAGGTGGATTTGGTTACTGTGACACAGTAAACTGTCTTGTCTTTAGCCCTAGTCTCTACTCCAAAACACTCTGAGTTGTAGCTTGAGAAGAGTCAGCTCAGTTAACCTGAACAAACTGTTAGCTAGCTAACTAGCCGGCAAACACACTGATGTTAATGTGAACACGCTAACGCTAGCTGCTACTAGAGACGTTAGCTAGTGTGCTAATCAGATGTGTTAACAACAAGACAGTGATGTTAGCTGAGCAGATACTATGGTTAGCTAGCTAACAAGCTGACATTATCTAAACCAGGGGTCTCAAACTCAATTTACCTGGGGGCCGCTGGAGGCAGAGTCTGGGTGAGGCTGGGCCGCATCAGGTATTCCACAAGAAAAGCCACAAATAACGGTGCGACCCTATAATTGGTCCGGGTTACCGGGGACTGTTATCGCCGACGGACAGGTGTCGCTATGTGACTGCAGACTACATTAGGCTACATTGAGTTCCTTACTTTTCTTTTATCCCGCCGCGTACGCATCACTTTGGTTTATTTAATACTTTCATATTAAGGTGGGGGCCACAAAATATCGTCTCGCGGGCCGCAATTGGCCCGCGGGCCGCGAGTTTGAGACCCATGATCTAAACACTAAATCAATCAGATGGATCAGTGATGAAATGATCAGTTCAGTCAGAAACAGACAGAAATTAACCGTCTGTTCAGTTTTCTTGAGTTACAAACTCATTTACAAACTCATTCAGCCTTTCTCAGCCACTGTTGTCTAAGAGCTGAGGACCTCCAATATGGCCACCAGCGGGAATGTTAATAATAATTCTAATACACTCCAATTCTAATTCATGAAACATTAGATGAAATACTTGACATATTTTTAATTCCTAGCACTCAGCGCCCTGAGCATTTAAAAAAACCCTGCTCAGTACTCTGCTGTCAGGATCACACAGCAATTGAAAGTAATGAGAAAAATAAAGCAGCGCTGCGGAGAGAGGTTGCGGGTGGGAACGTACCCTTATCAATATTTATACCACATGGTCCAGTTGTTAATGAAGTAGACCTACATGGTTCAATTGTTATTGAAGAAGAGCCTTGTGGTTTGGAATTTAGATCATTTGTGTTGTCTGCTCACATTAGCTCCCAGGATCTAACGTCATTTATATTCACATTTTAGGCATTTACCTGACACTCTAATCCAGAGAGAATTACAATGAGGGAGCAGACAGCAGTTCGGTGTCTCTCTCACCCTGCTGACACTGTGAGCAACACATCAACACGTCAGCAGGAGTCCATTCATTTCTACAGAGCTGAGCGGCAGAGCGATGTGTGGACGTTTAACAACCAAAAGTTGGTCAGGGCTGAACTTTTCACAGTCAACAGGCAACCAGATTCTCACACTTCCTTGTTTCCCTTCCGATGTGATTTTTTTCCATTAATAGTTCTGCCTGTCAAGCGCAAAATGAACAAGTTGATTTCTGCCATTCAAAGCTTCCCAGTTCTCAACAACTTTCATTTGACTACAGGATGAAACAAAATGATCCTTGGAGAACGGTTGCATTGATCTTTGGGGTCAATGGTAAACTCTGAAGTCATTTTATTGATTTTTTTCTGTTCATTTTTGATCAACGCTACCTAATTAGCGCTTGCTAACTAGCTATCAAAATGATGTAACATTATGAAAGGCCACAGTGGTGAAAAACACATGATTTGCACCAGACCACTGCAGACATGCAAACTGAGGCTCTACAATCAGCCAGAACAGAGCGACACATGAACCAGGTTTCTGTCAGGGTGTAAAGGACCAACATGATCTCACACAAATACGTGAAGTGAACATGAACTCTGAAACGCAGATTTAATTATGTGAAAATAACATTTCTCCGCCACAAACTGAATTACGTTCCAAAGTTTGGCTAACGGTTCAGTTTAGGCAAGTAAAGCAACTCGGTTAAGGATCGGGAAAGGTTTTGGGTCCTTCATAAACTCCGGTCACCGACATCAGTTTCCTGCTGGGAAAACCTCATTTTAACACTTTACGTGCCACCAACACGTACTCTGGTGTTAAGTCGTGTTGGTTTCATGTTTTCCTGTGCGATCAGGTTGTAAAAGGACGCTTCACTGCTGATGGACACATTAGCCGTGACTGAACCTCTGCTCTCTGTGCTATCGGCAGACTCTCCTGCCTTGCACCTCCCCTATTTTGGCTTTTCCTGGCAGGCTGCAGCAGGCAGGGAGGAGAAACAAGCGCTCCCTCGCTGTGCGGAGGAGGGAGGGAGGGAGGGAGGGAGGGAGGGAGGGAGGGAGTGGATAATCTGGATAAGACTCCTCCAGGTACTGACTTAGAGGTGAAAAGACGGAGGCAGGAGGTGGTGGGAGAAGCTTGTTAAGGATTTACTCTGTGTGTGTGTGTGTGTGTGTGTGTGTGTGTGATTATGTAGATGTACACCTGCCTTTGGGCCTGTGTGTGTGTGTGTGTGTGTGTGTCTGTCTGCTCTGGTGTGTGTGTGGGTGTGCGGTCGGTCCTGTTGTCCTCCTCCCACGCTCCACAGATCACCAGAGGAGTTTCCAATATCAGACTCTCCTGGATTATTGATCGCCCTCCTTTCTTCTTCTCCTCTCCTCTCGCCCCTCCGTCTCTTCTCTCATCCATCCATCCATTCGTCCTCTCCTCCACCTCTCTGCCTCTCATGCAGATTCTCTCTTCCTCTCTTATGCAGCTGTCATCCCTTCTCCCTTCCTCTCATTTGTTTCTTCATCTGTACTCTTTCATCCGTCCTCTCCTCCTCTCATCCCTTCATCCCTCCTTTCCTCCACCTCTACTACCTTTCTCACGCCATCCTCTCCTCTCTCTTCTCATCCCTCTCTCTGTCCTCTCTGCTACCCTTCCCTCTTGTCACGCTATACTGTGTGTTTCTGTTTACTTGCTCAGAAGTGACTCAGTTTTATGCTGCGTTCATGTCACATGGGAAAGATGGTAAATACTGTAAGAGCCTTTCTGCTTGAAAATAAAGCTCACTTCTGCGTTCAGGTGGTAAACACTATGAGAAAATACCTTTCACCTCCGCTTTCAAGTGGTAAATACTACAAAATACCATTCAGGTGGTAAATACTAGATATATAAATATAGTAAATACCAATTGTAAGTCGGGCTTTGACAACTGACCCCGAGTTCTCCAGCATATTGAACACATTAGTCATTTTGCGATCGCAGCCCTTTAAATGCCATGGCAGGACACAGCTGGGTTTTTCATTTGTGGTTGACATTGAAGTGTTTGGTTTTCTTAAGTTGAACTCAAATGAATCAAATGCCAAGTGTACTTAGAGTGAACACACTGATCAGGAGCAACTGAAGTCTACAGAAAACTTCAATCAGGGCGTCTTGAGAGTTCAAACATGTCAACAAAGAGAGTTCAAACATGTCAACACTTACAAGTTGTTACTTTTAACCATCAAGTTGTTCAGCCATGACAGTTATTCCCATATGACATGAACGCCCAATCCCCATTAGTCTGGAACCACTGATAGTCCCAGTAAAGATTCCTCTCTATCAGTTTCTGACTTGCTATCAAAGCAAACTTTTAGTTTAGTTTTGTTAAGCTTAGATTGGTTTAGTTCAGTTCAGTTCTGGTTAGTTTAGTTTAAACTAGTTTAGACTGGTATGGTTTATTTGCACAGTGATAAAGCATAAAAATGAAGTAATAAAAAACTGATACACAATGATACAAAACCAGAGAAATAGGTGAAAATAAACTGTAAGCTGAATGTGTTTCAGGTTGCCATCCCTCCCCATCTCCAATATGTTTTTCCTGCCTAGAAAAGCCTAAAGGAAAAATCCACTTTACAGCACTTTAGGACTGCTAAAAACAGTTATAGGTGATGCCTTGCTTCCCTGGGCCCATTGTGCTGTTTGGTGGTGTATTTTTGTTATTCCTGCAATAGAGATAACATTTTACCCGCTGCCACTAGCCTCAATTGACCAGAAAGAAATATAGCAACAAGATATGTTATATTCTCTCCACCGACAAATATAACCCACAGCTGAATACAACAAGTTCACGCCCCCTTGTCAAAAGGCATTCTGGGAAGTGTAGGGAATCACTGAAGTAGAAGTAGACAAGGCAGGTAAAGTGGGTGCACCCAAAACGTAAATTACAACACACTGGAATGCATTGAACATCACAGATTGATGAGATCTAACTCTACGCAGCCTTGTTATGTGATTTTTTTTTCTGACCATCCAGAAGAAAATAAGATATACTCACATCATTCACTCCCTCTTCTCTGTGGTAAACGCTCGTCCGTGTTGATTTAACTATCTGCAGGTTAACTGACGCCCTCAGCCAAGGTAACAGTAACAGCATTGCGATGCACAAAATATGCATCTCATTAATTGAACTTATTCAAAAATGTACCAAAGCTGTGATTACCGTGACGGAGCCAAATTACCGCCGCTTTATTCTCAGCAACAGTCCAGGTGACAGCCAATGAAAGTCAACATGTTAACTAAGAGTTGCACACTGAACCTGATCATCAGATGTGTCACAACAGCAGAGAAAGACAGCAATGCAAATTAATTCATTGTGTATGTCAAATGTATTAAAGATATTCATGTTTCCAAAGACAGCGATGATTTCCCATGACACAATGTAACATGTTTGATGACACAATTGTTATATTTAAACTTATTTTCACATATAAGATGAAAGGTTATTGATGTCCATGGGGAAATTACGTTGATTCAGCAGGGGAAAAGCAAATACAGTATAAACACACAAACAAAATATACAAATAAGCAATGAAAAAAATAAAACAATAACAGTAGTGTTCTCTAAATGGATGCTGAATAATTATTATTGCATTTAGTTACAGATGTTACGAGCAGTCCTGACTGGTTACTTACATATAAAATAAAAAATACATATATAACATATTTAATATTTATTTAAACCGCCTGACTACAGCAGGTGTCTTTGTGTTCTTATGAATTGCTTCCAGACCATGCAGACGGTCAGAGAGAGAGATGGTGGCTCCTCAGAGACAAACTGACCCAGTAATCCTCATGTGTGAATATGAAATCTGTCTTCCATGACGGACTCAGTGTCACACTAACCCCGCAGCTCCGCTTCTGCATAATGACAGCAGAAGCAGAATAAAGTGTGCAGACTGTGTGTCTTTTTCATTTGCCCGGCAACTCTGAAATACGAAAATTGATTATTTTTTCACAGTTTTACAAATAACTGTTTGTGTCTTTTATAAGAGTGGGACTTGTATGGTAAGAACAGTAATTTCCCAGTGCATATGACTGGGCCTAAATCAATGAATAAAAGATAAAGGACCTTTTTTTTCTTTCTCTATTTCTTTTCGGCATCTTCTTCCCTGCCTGATGCCCATTTTTTGTTCATTTCCCACACCTTACAACACCTAGCTTACGGTGTGTTTTGATTGATTAAAGCAGCGGTTTATCGCACATGACTGTGTGGTCTGCGCTCTGGTTATGGGTTTAATAAGAGGTCATAACAAGTCAATCTGAATCATGTGGAGTGGGACTGTTATCCAGCACTTGAAAGCACACAGCCTCTCTCTAAATCTACTACTGACATTTAGCTGACATCTCATCCAGAGAGACTCCAACAGTTCAATAAGCCTCAGCTCCCAGATCATCAACGTTACAAGCAGCTAATATTGAGGAGAGAAGGAGTCCGAGGCACAGAACCCTTCAAATATTCCAGTGAAGGTGGAATAATGTATGAGAGAAGTGCTGGAAAAGTAATAAGAGCTGATGGGAGAGAGGTGGAGAGGATTGTCTCTCTTTACCTCAAGATAAGAGAATATTAGCGGAGGTAGAGGAGGATGATATGGGAGACGCACACAGCTCTCTTTAGATAATGACAGTAGGTTAGACTGATATATGCTCTAATACATATATATATACAGTATATGATATTGGCCTTATTTTATATATCAGATATGAACCAGTCGATGTCGTCCAGCTCTGATATGAAGTCTGGAAACCCTGCAGTGACATTTGATTTTCTCTACACATTTTATTTATTCCTTTGATTATTCAATTATGTTTTTTTGTAAATGAATTCTTCATCTAAAGGCAGTAATGTCTCTCAGAGTTTCTCTACCACTGAACAGGTGTGATGTCACTCTGCCTTAAAGAGCCGCCGACACTAACAGAATCTCATCAGTCTGGTTTCAGTGGAGAGTTTTAGTGTCCCATGATGGTCTGAATGTTTCAGAGGCTTTTCCACCCTGATGAGAAGAAAACTCTGGAGGAAACACGGAAAACCTCTTGACCTGAAAGTGATCAATTTTAAAGATATTGATTAATGGAACAAAATATCGTCTATCAGCAGCTTTAGTCTGAACATACCAGTATCGGCCTTCATGAACCCGTATCCCGTAAGAGCTGCAAAAAAAACCCCATCATCTGTAAACATGGAACGGTCCAATACAATCCTTCACCAACAGGATTCAACTCTCTGGAGCACGGCTGCTCATCAGTCGATCACTGTTATTGATTATCTCTTCAACCTCTTGTAGAATTGATTAGGATCGATACTAATAGGCTACCTCTCCACTCTGCTAATCCCTCTAGAGACTTTGTTGCACTGCTCCTTAAGATGACCGATTGATCGATGTAGCAGTGGATCCTAATCTATCTATTTTTCCAAATCAACTGATCACGCTTATTGATTATTTGCTCAGCATGTTGTAAGTTTGATCGAGGTCCTGCTTATACACATACAGTAGCTACATGCTTATCTACTGTTCACTGTCTCCCTGCAGTTTGTACATTGTGAATATGTAGAGAATATGTACAGAGTGATATGTATAAACTACAAAACTATTGTCTGGCCTGAACTGTACACGAGGGCCTGCTGTCCTGCACTATGTGTGTAGTACTGTATACTATGTTAGTACTACAGTATATACAGTACAGTATAGATTTCCTGAAATTTGGTGAAAGAGCACAATGTCTTAAAATGCAAATACTCCGTGCCACGAAAAGAGAGAGAAATGTTTTCCCACCATGAAAGGGTTCAGTGAAGGAGGCAGGACTGTAAACAGGAAGTAGTCTGAGATTTAAATAATGCGATACACAGTCAGGATGCTGTAGTCAGGGTGGGAGACGGGCGGAAACATTTACCTTCAACTCCGACGACATGGGTTCAATTCCCAATTCATACCAAGAAGATTTCTACTGCCAAAGAAGTTTTATTTTTAGCTGAAGTTTTTCTTATTTAACCGACTAAAGCCTTTCCCTAACCTTAACTGAGTTGTTTTAGTTGCCTAAACTTAACTGTTAGCGGTGAAAATGTCGTGTTTCAATCTGTGGTGGAGGAACATAATCTTTACATAAGTCTTTACATGTAGTCTACGTTTGTGTTCATTTCAGGAAATTTTATGGAATCATGTTGCTCTGATGTCGCACTAGAACCAAAGATATTATGTGAGAAAGACTGAGTTACGTTCCATGTGAGAAGGATTTATTGTGTTTTTAGAGCAGCGTGGGCCAACAGTGAAATGTTGGTACATGTTGGTTGTGGCTCATTATTTTGCCTAAAGTGATGAAAGTGGCTGTTGAGAGTGGATGAGCACCGGTCACTTAGAGTGGATGGGGAAGTGAGTTCTGCTGCTTCAGAAGACCGAGCTGTTTGAAATTGCTATGGAAATAATTTATTGTTAAACAGCCAGACGGACAGTAATTTGTCATTTTTGCGTCGAATAGGAAATGATAAAAACATTCGGACACAAAATTGAAGGGGTCTGTTTAATTGGAGCACACTGCAGCTAAACCGGAGCAGAACATTGTTTACGTCTAGACAGCTGGCCAATATTCATATTCATATTCATCATATTCTCTGGCTTGATAACACGGATTCTATCTTTATTAATACACAAACAGGCCGGGCACACCAGAATGCAATAATAACTGTCGTTATCGTGATTATTATTATTATTACGGACGATGTCTCTTCCCCTGGCAATGGAAATGTCTCATTTTCATGATAATGGCTGGTTTTCTGTCTGGTCGCTGCCTGTCAGTCGCTGCCTGTCAGTCGCTGCCTGTCAGTCGCTGCCTGTCCGGCCCGTCTGTCCGGCCCGTCTGTCCGTCACTGCGGCCTTTTCTCTTAGAGGAACCGCGGGGCTTTAAAGGGCAGCGCCACTCAATTCATCACTCCGCTCCTCCAGCCTCGGACAAAGCCCGGTGTGAATAAACGCTGCGACCTTGAGAGGATTTTTTTCATCCTGCAGCAGAGCAGACTTTCATTCTTCATCAGTCAGAATTGCGAGCAGAGTAAGTGAGGTATACACCGTTTGAAAGATATGACATCCTCTTAGACACTTATTGATCATACAAAATTAAAACATTGGTGACTCAAATGGATGAATGACAAAATGAGTGTTGTTTACAGACTGGATCCTCTCTGCCTTAGAGATGAACCAAGATAATGATTTTTCCTCCCAAAACGGATATACAACATCTTGGAAATGAAGTCTGTGGTTGCATTTGTTTGCCTTGAATCATTCTGTAATCTCTTCAGCATTCTCCGAAGAACTATGAGGAACGGTTCTGTCTTCGCTGATTTCAACAGCAGAACTTTTTCCTTGGACAGCTGCATGGTTCTCCCTAGTATTTAGAGACAGAATATGGAGTTGGGTTGCAGTAAATGTTCTCAAATGACACTGCTGTAAAGATTTGTATAGACACGCCGCCATGTTGGAGGAACGACGACAAAAGGAGAAACTGTAGCATTGTCTCTCTTTAGAAAATGTCTAATTGCTTTTCAGATCATATGATAAAATGGTGAAAAGGATCAGGGAGGAAGAGATGAAGTCACTCCTCCAACATGGTGGCACGTCCCTCATCACCGCTCAGGTCGATCTCATCACTTGTAGATCAGTTGACCAGAATTTGTGCACAGCGACGTTGAAGAATAGAGAGCCGTTGTTCCACAGTGTTAGGAGTCTGTATGAATGATGTAGCGTATGAAAAAAGCTGGAAAAAACCAAGTGGCGTCGCTTTGATTTACGACGTGTCACACCGGTCCTTTGTATTAAAGGGGCACTAAGTAACTGATGGCTTTTATCGACCTCTATCACATTTTTACAGTAGACTTGAGTGAGGCTGAGCAGCAGCCCCGTCGCCCCGCTGCAGACAGATTACGGCCATTTTGTGCCGCGGGGCAGAAAAATGAACTCACTCCTTCCATCTTTAAGTGCTGAAGTTTAGCTCCTCGTCTCTCACACATCTATTTCTTCTCGCTAGTAAAAAATATGCCTTCCACCGCTCCTGGTAGCGCTTAATTTGATTTATTTCTCCAGCTCGTCTGTCACAGAAGTATTGTCTGTGTCAGTGTGGCTCCTCGGCTGCTTTAGTGTCGGTCGTCCAGGAACTGAAGCTTGTTCCAGTGTTCCAGTCCAATGTTAAATGCAATTATACACTGCAGAAATAATCTTAACAAGTCATCTAGTCTATTATTGAGTCCTAAAATCGTAATTTTCTTAAAACAAGTGAAAAAATCTGAGATAATTTCCAATGCAAATCAACTGGTTTCAATCATTTTGTAGAGTCAAGTGTCATTTTCCTGACAGCAGTGCAGTGATCTGCCTTATTCTGACTGCTTTCAACAGACTGAAGTGAAGCTGCAGTGGAAACAAGTGGAGTTATCTCTCCTCACTGCACAATGTTTCTTTTAAGATTTTTTTCATTTAAGAAAAATAAGATCTGAAAGCTAAATATGAGACTAAATTACTCGTTAAGGTGGATTAGATTAATCAATACGGATATTGTGTTTTAACTTGGTATGGGTCCCATATCTAATAACAGTGTCACTATGGTTGGATCTGTGCTATCTATTTTCTCTCTCTTTCTCTCTCTCTCTCTCTCTCTCTCTCTCTCCCTCCCATCTATCTCTGGAGTATTCCTCTTCTGTCTTGTTGGAGTTTAACTGGTTTTGATTTACAGCCACACATTTCAGACCAGACCTTCTCCTGCGATTCATCAACTCTCTCTCTCTCTCTCTCTCTCTCTCTCGCTCTCTCTCTCTCTCTCTCCTGTCTTTCTCTCTCTCTCTCTGTATTGACCACCAATCCAGTAGAATAGCAGTAGGTGTGTGATGGATATCCAGGGGGCAGTTATAGAAGTGAACACACGGCGACAGCGATGACCTGAGATTTACTGCTCTTTCTCTCTCTCTCTCTCTCTCTCTCTCTCTCACTCTCTCTCTCTCTCTGGACTGGTCTCTTTCTGTCTCTGCAGTGAAAGGGGGGATGATAGAAAACTGATTTATGTGTTGTCTCTCTCTCTTGTTTGTCTCTTTGTGTCTTGGGACCGTGGATCAGTTCACTCGTTAGTTCATTCATTCCTTTATCTTTCTGTCAAACACGTTATCTCAGACACGGCTTATGGGATTTTGATGAAACTGAGGGCATATTAAAAATAACCTGATTGGCCCAATGGGGACGATACAATTACAGGACAAAACAAGGTGATGTAGCCTATTAGTTACTGATTGGCCCAGAGGGGTCTGCATCATCCACGGGGGACGACATATTTACTGTTGTCTTGTTTCCCTTTACCCATGACAAGTTATTTGAGGACATTTCCTCTTTTTCATCTCCTCCCTGCTTCCCATTCACAGCAGCAGCAGCCTTCTGCAGCACTCTGATCAAAGGTTAAAGGCGCGTGTCGCATTTAAGCATCAATAAATCATCAGCACATTAATTTAGAGATCTTAGTATAATGACTGTAAACAAAGCAGAGCATCAGCGGTCAGCCTGTCAGCCTCTATCAGCCTCTACTCTGCATCCTCCACAGTTTCTCCACCTGGTGGATCTGGAGGGAAATCTGCTGGATCGCTTTACGGCACAAAACAGGAAGAGGTTCTGTTCTTCCAGAGCAAACGGAGCTAAAGCTGAAAGAGTTTCTGGCAGCAGATGGTGGAAGGAGGGAAAGGAAGATGGAGAAATCACTTCTAACATGTTGATCCTCTTCAGGGAGGGGGAGGGGGGGGGCAGGAAGCAGCGGGGCTGATGGGAAATGTAGTCTTAATGTGGAGAAACATTCGTATTCATCGTTTTAAATATTTCATCCATACTGTTTGAGGTTTGCTTGATTTGCTACGGATTTAAACAGCCTCTTAAGAGCGTTCACGACTTACAAGATAACATAAATCAAGCGCCTCTTATGTTTTTCCATGTATTCAGACGGTGTGTTGTGACTGTTTCACCCGGGCGGGCGGCCTGCTCCTCCCGGGCTGATCTGGGTTTCCTCCAAGAGAATACTGTGATATCACATTTCACTGACTGGGAGACAGGAGCAGCATATTCAAGAGCAACACGATGCCACCGACAGAGAGGAAGAGAGAGACAGAGAATAAAAGAACGAGAGGAGAGGAAATGACAAAAACAGAGAGGGAGCAAAGAAAATAGTAAAAGAGGTGACTGTTATGAAAAAAGTGAGAGCGGAAAGGTGACAAGTGGAGAGAGAGAGAGAGAAGAGGGAGGAAAAGTGACAAAAAAGAGACAAAGGGGAAAGGTGACAAAAACAGAGAGAGACAAGGGGCAGGAGGACAGAAAGAGAGGGAGGAAATGTGACGTGAAAGAGAGAAGAGAGAAAAGACAGGGAGAGGATAAGAGACTACAGCAAAAAGAGACAAAAAGAGAGAGAGAGAGAGGGTAAAAGTGACAAAACCAAAAGACAGAGAGAGAGAAAGAAAAAAAGAGAAAAACCCAAGGGGGAAGGGGGATCCAAAGAAAAGCAAGAGAATAAAAAGAG
>NC_136002.1:31779188-31794188 GCF_048128805.1 Centroberyx gerrardi
GTGTTTCAATCAGTTCATAAAGCTTCTCCACTGTCTGTTCTGAACAGCAGCTGTCTGGTCTCTCTTTCCCGGGGAAAATCCTCTGCCGCACAGGAAGTGATGCGTTTTACGTCTCCGGTTTGTTTGGAATCAACAGAAGAAGAAGAACTGGGTAGTTAGCATGAGCAGTGATAGCCACCATGGCTGAACAGACAGAGAAGAGAGAAACTCAAACTGCAGCAACATTAAATCCAAGCTCCGCCCACACTGTTTGATTGACAGGTGATCTGTGGGAAGTGCGGTGCAGAAACAGCACAGTCAGCACATTGCATGATTCGGCCGACGTTCGCCTCGGCCCGTTAGGAAATAGTGTTTCATCTCATTAACCGTCACTCTATCCAGTCATCAAATATAATCACTCACCTGAGGACGGATGGAGGTAGAGAGTGGGATGGAGAGAAGGATTGTTATTGTGCTTAGAGGAAGAGAGACAGGATGGATGGATGAATGGATGGAGAGGATTGTTATTGGGTGTAATGTTGAAGATGGGGGAAAATCTCATATCTCCAAAATGTCACATTTCAGAAACTATAACAAGCTGCCTCGCTTTTAGCTTGATGACGATGTATTTTAGAAATGATCCACTGGGTTTTGAAAGGGTTTTCAACTCCAAAACGTTGGAAATAGAGAAACATGTGATCCTTCAACTGAGTTGGAGGTTTTCACACGACAACAGTGATATATATATATGTATAGTTATAAGTGTGCAGGCTTGTTATAGTGTTAACTGTGTTTTACCTGAATTTCACCCCATTAAATCTTCAAATAGAGTCATTCACCCTCCATTCACCCCTCTAATCAGCCACTGTACCACTGTTATGAAGGTCATTTAGTCAATAATTGGGTTATTTAGTTTCAAATATTCACTTGCTGACATCAAAGTAGATTGTAGTGTGTGTGTGTGTGTGTGTGTGTGTGTGTGTGTGTGTGTGTGTGTTTACCTCCATCTAATTTTGCAGTGTAATTAATGCATAAACATCATTATAGCATCATCAAAAAGCATTGTGCAAGTTCCCAGTTCTTGAGCTCTGTGGCCTTCACCAGCTAAGGGTATTTCTGTCTGGCATCGGTACATCCAACAGTGTGTGTGTGTGTGTGTGTGTGTGTGTGTGTGTGTGTTTATCTCTCATCTATATTTTCAGTTTAATTAATAGATAAACATCATTACCGCATCATCAAACAGCATCAGGCGAGTTTTCAGTTCTTGGTATCTGTTCTGTGCCCTTCAGCAATACTGAGTATGAGTGCTTTGGCCTGGTATTGGTCCATCTACTCTTTTGTGTGTGTGTGTGTGTGTGTGTGTGTGTGTGTGTGTGTGTGTGTGTGTGCCAGCTGGAACAGCCCTGCACTGTGTGGCCATTTGGCCGCCTGGCGCTCCCTCCTTTGTTTACCTCACTAAAATAGGAACTAATTCCTCTGTCTCTTCCACACCCGAGAGAGCTGGTTCATCACCAAGCAGACCAGACCAGAACAGACCAGACCAGACCAGAACAGACCAGACCAGAACAGACCAGACCAGAGCAGACCAGAACAGACCAGAACAGACCAGACCAGAACAGACCAGAACAGACCAGAACAGACCAGACCAGAACAGACCAGACCAGAGCAGACCAGAACAGACCAGACCAGAACAGACCAGAACAGACCAGAACAGAGCAGAACAGACCAGAACAGACCAGACCAGAACAGACCAGAACAGACCAGAACAGACCAGAACAGAGCAGAACAGACCAGACCAGAACAGACCAGAACAGACCAGAATAGAACAGACCAGACCAGACCAGAACAGAATAGAACAGACCAGAACAGACCAGAACAGAACAGACCAGACCAGACCAGACCAGAGCAGAACAGACCAGACCAGAACATACCAGAATAGACCAGACCAAAACAGACCAGAACAGACCAGACCAGACCAGAACAGACCAGACCAGACCAGAACAGACCAGACCAGAACAGACCAGAACAGACCAGAACAGAACAGACCAGACCAAAACAGACCAGAACAGACCAGACCAGAACAAAACAAAACAGAACAGAGCAGAACAGGACAGGACAGAGTAGAATGCAATAGAATAGAACAGAACAGAACAGAATAGAATAGAACAGAATAGAATAGAATAGAACAGAACAGAATAGAATAGAACAGAATAGAATAGAATAGAATAGAACAGAACAGAATAGAACAGAACAGAACAGAATAGAATAGAACAGAATAGAATAGAACAGGACAGGACAGAATAGAACAGAATAGAACAGACTCTTGGTTGTGAGTGGAACCTCTAACCGTAGCAGTGTTAGTACCGTACACCAAAGACTTAAGCAGTTAATCTCCAAAATGTCAACTTCTCAGACAGCCTTGCTGTTTGACCAATCATTTTTATCCAGTGGGTTCTGAAAGGGTTTCATACTGTAAGTCCAAGGACTGTTCAACTTTCTCAACCCATAAAGAGCCATGTAATCCTTCAGTTTAAGTTAAAACATGAAAACAGCAATATGTTGTAATTTATACGACATTTACAATATTTCTACAGTAGTATCAACATTAAACAAAGAGACAAGCGTTGGGTTGCAATTTAATAGTTTTATTTTTGAGTTAGTGAACATCTTCCCTTGCTTCATTCCTTTCTTAGCTCCAGTAGAGAAGGTGGAGTGATACTGCTTCATTATCAGGTACGAGTTTGTTGAAGCACTGATGGAGCACCTCTCATCCAATCACAGTGCCTGGTTGGAAACAAACGTTGTACGGTGGCTCATAACCAAAAGTTCCCCGGTTCAATCCCCTCAGACAGCCAGCGTGTCCCGCAGCAGCTGGGCGTCCTTGTGCCGCATCAAGTCAGGAGCCTAAACCCTAATCTTGTGAGGAATCAAGGCCTTAAAAAATAAAAAATACAGCCTCGCTTTGACATTGATGCCCATGGATATTTGAAATTCTTATTTGAATGCTTTCGTGGAGCCGGGGAACATCGTCGCAGTGTAGAAGACCGTGTTAACCTTCGATTCAAGTACAAATAAAATGGAAAAACAAGCAAATTTTGTAGATTTTTCTCCAGCAGCAGTGCAGCTCCAGGCGGGGGGGCGAGGTGGAGGTCTGTGCCCAGCCAGGAGACATTCTGCTGGGGCTTAACGTGGACAGAGACCCCCGTGTGGAGCCTGGAGGTGTGTGTGTGTGTGTGTGTGTGTGAAAGAGAGAGAGAGAGAGAGAGAGAGAGAGAGGGGGAGAGAGAGGAGTTAGCTGAGGGAACCACAGGGGAGAAAGACTGAGCTCTGACCATCTGCCAGCCTGCATCACTCTGCCAACACACACACACACACACACACACACACACACACGCACACACACACACACAGACAATGATAGATGTACACACACACACTTGCATGCACTTGTACACTCGCCTACACTTTTGCATGCACACACAACATGCATTTGCATATTTTCATCCATTCATCAGTCTTTCAATCTACGATTATGGAGTTTCTGTGTGTGTGTGTGTGTCTGTGTGTGTGTGTGTGTGTCTGTGTGTGTGTGTGTGTGTGTGTGTGTGTGTGTGTGTGTGTGCTGGCAGGCGGAGCAGGCAGGACGCAGGCTCGGTCTGGCCCTTCTGTCTGCTCCCCGCTGAATTTCCACTTCTCTCACAATGAAAACCCCTCCATCCATCCATCCATCCATCCATCCATCCATCCATCCATTCCTCTATCCATCCATCCCCTCGTTCTCCTCTCCTCCTCATCTCCTCTTTCCTCTCCTCCTCTTTCCTCTCCTCCTCCTCCGCTCTTCACCTTCACTACACACAGACCCTCAGCTCGTCTATCTACCCTTCCAACCTTCACATCATGACAGACGAACAGAAATGCAAAACAAATGTTGACATTTTACCTCGACATTCTAGGAACTAGGCTGATCCGTGACATCACATCTAACCAACAGTAAGGAGGTCAAAGGTCACGGCTGGAACCATGAGATGATCCTGTAAAAAAGAAAAGAGAGCATTTCTTTGTTTGTTCTCCTCAGACTGTGGATCGTTCTCCTTCTGTCTGTGAGTCAGTCTGTCTCTTCGGTCTTCAAACGCAAAATCTCAGACTTACTGATTGGATTTTGATGAAATTCTGGAAACTAAACATTACGCATTTCACCGTCACATTTTGGCATTTTCAAAATGACAACCACGACCTCCGTTTGTTTGTTCATGCGTCACGCGATATTTTAGACATCGCTGATCCGATTTTGAAAATGTGGGGGGATGATGCATCTCTCCACAGCGTTCTGGCAAGGAGGAGGAGGGGGCGGGGCTTTGGACCGGGCCGCGCCTGTCCGTCAAACATGATCTCTCAGACACTGCTGGTGCGACTTTTGAAGAGAAACTTGGAGGGATGAAGCCTCTTTGCACTGTGGGTTTAAAACATTAAACTGATTACCTGATAACCGCTACAGCACCCGTCCAGTTTGATGAATAGAATAGAAAACTTTATTAGGCACCGGCATACACTTACATAACATGACACAAAGGATGAAGACATGGACATTCAAGACATGACATGTAAAGTAGTTATGAGTCCTTGTTTAGAAAGTTGATGCTGGTTGGGATAAATGATTTGCGTGTCCGGTTTGTTTTGCAGAGACTTTTGAACCTTCAGCCAGAGGGAAACAGTTCATATTGGTGGTTTAGTGGGTGAGTGAAGTCCGGTATGATTTGTTTGGTCTTGCGGATGATCCTGATTCTGTAGAGAGATGTTATGTTTTAGCAGATGGTGCTGCAGACCTTTACTTCCTCTCTTGACTATTTTGTTAATGTTATTGGAGTTAGATATAGAGAGTGAGCCGAACCAGCCGAGAAATCAGGATGTGAAGATGCTCTCGATGAAGGTTTTGTAAAGCAGGTGCAGTGTTCTGTTCTCCACACTGAATTTCCTGAGCTGACGGAGGAGATAAAGTCTTTCTTCAGACTGCAGGCGAATCCGATTTGTTTCTCAAATCCGATCTTTAGTTCTGACTGTCCACACTGTTATTTGCAAGTGAGCAGGTCGGATTTGTGTGTTCAGGCTAAGGGTAAGCGATCTGCATTGGTTGCCGTGGTAACGACGTCGGCGCGTGTACGCACGGTAACTGACGGCACGTTTTTTCAGATACGAAATCAAAACTAAAAGCTGCAAATGCAGAATGGAGACATACCACCGTTTCCTCCGCACCACAGGACGGTCGAGTCGTCCCCGACGGTAACGGCTGTTGTTTTACGTTCTCCATTTTGGTTTCTGGCGCTCTGGATGTGACGCCAGCAGCATGTGTCGCGCTGTGAGAGACGTTAATGATGTTAATGACAGTTTGAAAACCGTTTTGAGCGGCTAGAGCGCTCAGACTGAGACGCATCTGTAGAAATCCGATTTGAATCGCATTTCAAACCACGTACAAATGTGGCTTAAATCTGATTTGCAAAAATCTATTTCCATGTGCTTTTTTGCTGTTCAGACTTGATCAAATCAGTCCGACTCCAATCTGGATATGCCAAAAATCCGATTTGGGCTGACAGTCTGAACAAGGCCATAGTCTCTGTTGTCCTTTTGTGAATATTGCCTGTGTGTTTGAGTTCCAGTGTTCCTGTGTTAATCAGAGCAGCTGAGAACAGAGGGCATTAGTGATGCCATCAGCCTGGTGGATGATGGTTATTAATAGCAGCCGAGCGGCTCGTCGCTCCTCCGGGGGGAAAGGTCTTCATTCACAACATTCCTCACTCGCTCGCTTTTCATCGCTGTTCCTTCCTTCCCATCTGTGTGTACACGCAACACGTTCTCTCACTGGGAGAGGAAGGAAGAGGAGGAGGAGGAGGAGGAGGAGGAGGAGAGAGAGAGAGGAAGAAGAGAGAAAGAGAGAGAGGCCTTCCTCATGTGATCAGATCCATCTTCTCTCTATTTCACCCTTGCTCTTCCTTTTAGCTCCATTCTTCCCTCATATTCTCCTCCTTTTCTATTCAGATCTTCTCTTCTCTCCTCCCTCTCCTCCTCTCTTCTCCTTCACCCTTTGCCCTCCCCTCCCTCTCCTCCATCTCAGCGTCTGACAGCTGACAGATATATCAAGCTTTTTTCGCCATTGGCTTTTCTTGTTTTATATATAAGATTGCAATATTTCTTTCCGCAGTAAACAGTAAATCACGAGACAAAAGAAAGATCCGCCTGCTTCCTCTCTCTCTCTCTCTCTCTCTCTCTCTCTCTTTCCTCGTCCTTCTCCCTTGTCTCCTTAACAATGTGAAGTGAAATCTGAGCCTGAAAGATTTCCTGTCCAGACCCTGACCGGGAGCGAGGGGTTAACGGCGTTTTAAACTCCCGAGCTTCGCTGCAGCCTGAAAAGCTGCTCAGTGGTGATCAGAGTGTGAAGTGGCCACTAGCCACCGGCCACCGGCCACCAGCCACCGGCCACCAGCCACCGGTCTAATGGCTGGTAAGTCTTGGCTGTGGCCGGTGGGTCTGACCGCTGCAGCAGAAACCAGCCGTCACTCTGGTAAAATAATAGGACAACCAATGTGAGCACAGTTTCTGCTCATCCTGTATATATCCTGCTTTTCTCACATATTGTCTTACTCATAATCTCATATTCCTCTCATTGTTATATGTGATAGGTATATATACATAAATAATTTTTCACCTTTTTCATAATGCACAAGTCTCACATTGTCTTTCTGTCTCAAGTTCCACTGCTGCTATTTTACACATTCTGCTAATTCTGCAGTCCATACATTTCTGCACATTTTCATTCATACATTTCTACTTTATATGCATTGTAATGGTTGGTTGCGTATATTTATATAACCTCCCATTTACTAATCTTATTTACATGCTGTTTTTCTTTGATGTGTCGTACCATGTCGTATTGATGCAGCATCGACCCGGTTTCCCACAGGGATCATAAAGTTCCATCTAAATGTAAATCTAGAAGTGGCTTGTTATTTTGGAGGTTTACCAGTCAAGTGACCTGTAGTCATGTGTTCTGGGCAAAAATAATGTGAAGATTACCTTCTTCAACCACAAACTGGATTATGTGTCAGTAACATGAACTGGACTGGACATTTCCACCTGTTGGTCACGTGACAAGGTTAGCTAACGCTTCAGTTTAGCAGCTGGAACAGTTAGCTTCAGGTTAGCTTCAGGTTCAGTAAATGAAACCTTGTTGTCATGAGTTGGGAGTTGAACCCTCCACACCCTGACTGTCCACCGTCAAACTACTTTCTAATCCTTCTGTGGTGGGGAAGTTAAGGGTCTTAAATGACTTCATCTTTAAAGGCCCTGACACACCAAACCGACATCAAAGAACCAGCGGCGACGAAGGCCGACTGTTGCGTCGCCTCACGTCGCCTGTGTCTGGTCCAAAAAGTTGCACTTGGAACACACCGCAAAGACTACAGCCGACGGCCAACTAGCACGTACGTTCTGCGCCTGCGTGAGGGGAAATAACTCTCCATGCCAGCAGGTGGCGGTAGTCTGTATTCGTCATTCAAAAAGGGAAACCGGAAGACCTAGGACTGCAGATATACAAACCGTAAACAAAGCAGCGTTTTCTTACCATTTTCACACCACTCTCACTCATCACAGACGGTTTCGCTACTTCTAATCGAGAATTGGTCTTCAGTTTCTTCATTCCAGACGGCCATGTCGTTGTGAAAATATTCACGTATTGGAATAGAGATGGAGAATGGAGAAGAGCCTTCTGTGTGTGCCCTCTTGACTTCGTCGTTTGCTTTTGCTTTCGTCACTTCCGTTTCTCTTCTCGTGCCGATCAGAGTGATCTCTCTCACCGACGGGCTCCGCCGCCGATTCAGCACGCTCAATCGGCCGAAAAGCCGCCGACGGGGGTCCGACTAGTGCCGACGGTGCGGGACACCCCGCAAAAACTAGGGACACAGACGCTTACCGGCGGCCCGACATTGGACGATGGCCGACCTTCGGCCTGGTGTGTCAGGGCCTTAAGCCCTAACACTGTGATGGGAGATGCCCACTGATAATCCCAACATTACATCAAATGGAAAAAAGATGTCTAGATGTCTTGTGCATCATTTTCTACACATTTCCCTGGAACTCAGCCTGACATGTTTGGTATCTTTGGAAACCTTGGGATCTTGACTAGAATTGAAAGTAAAGTTTTTGTGGGTTTGAAAAGCATGAGTTACCTTAGGGTAGAATTAAAATGCCTCTGCAGTATACACACTGAAACCAGATGTCTCTTGCTGTGCACGTCACTTCCTCTCATAATATCAACGTCCTTTAAAACTACATCCACAAGTATCCTGACGATCTTATGTGCACTTCCTGGTTGGATCTGCATGCTGAAGTTTATTTCCATTGATTTAGTTGCTCTGTGTGGATTGGAGAAGTTAACTTTCATCAGTGTAGTTGTAATGCTGTTGAATGTATCTCTGACCGCCTCCACCTCCTGTGTCTTGGGTGTGTTTTTCCTCTATCTGATTACAATCCGACCGGCCTGGACGCATGTTAATGAGGTGTGCAGGGGTCTGATACCTGAGCTGTGTTTCTACATCAACACTTACCGCTGGAAGAGTTACATCAGATCCTGTTGGTTAGTAAATCAAACGCACACCGTGTCGAACCTGAGTGAAATGGAGTAAGAAATCAGGGCATCAGTGTCAAGCTCTCACTCATTCCCTCCACTTAACTCCCAACAATACTCTCCCTCCTCCTCCCTCCTCTCTCTCTCTCTCCTCTTTATTCCCTCCTTCTGTGCTCTCTCGCCCTCCGGGGGATTACCGCTGAGGTTTGGAGACACGGATGGACAGATCAGAAGAAAAGGAGAGGAAAAGAAGGGGGAGTAGAGTGAGACGAGAGGAAAGCGGAGAGTCTTAGCTCGACAGAGAGGAGGACCGCCTGGTCAGATCCACCGCCAGAGACTCCTTTAAACTGTTCTAATGCTGTGAGAGAGGAAGAGAGGGAGGATCACCACTTAAACTGTTATCCTTCTCAGAGAGGGAGAGAGAGAGAGGGACAGAGAGAGAGAGAGAGAGAGAGAGAGAGAGACTCCAGTTGCTCTTTGGGAGGGAGTAGGAGCGTTCAGGTGGCTGTAGACTTCTAAGGCAAACTGAAAACCGAAACTGAACGTTGCTGCATTCAGCTTCCTATTGTTCATTCATCCTCTGGTTAAACTGATATATTGGCCTTTTTACTGAATATTGCCTATCGATCAGAAATGTTATATGATGTAGGTTCCTCCTGACCACAGCTGCAGGAAAACAGGCTGAAATACCTGCATGACATTTGATTTTCTTTCATTTCATTTTTCTTTGTTTTTTTTCTTTTTCTTTTTTCCCCCTTTTGTTGTGACTATTTGTAGTCTTGGCTCCACTGACAAACAGGGTCCCAACCCTTGGTGAGTCCTCAGAGAACTAAATAAAGGTTGAAATTTGAAAATGAATTGTTCAATTTAGTTCTTTCAGTAATGTATCCCAAACGTTCCCCTTCCATTGAATATTTGTGTTGCGTCACAATGCCTTAAAGAAAAAAAATCCACCCTAAAACACTTTAATACTGTTATAGAACAGCTACTGGTCATGTACTTTGTATTTCTGCCTCCACTGTTGTATTTTTCTTCTTGGTGGATAACCGGCCAATCGTAGACGAGGTGACGTCACCTCCAGATGTTTCCAGCAGCTACAGTGGAGTTTGATATGAGAAAATGTTTCAGGATGTAAAACATCAGCGGTAAACGTCAGGTTTTGGTGTCAGTCCCTCAGAATCAAAGAGCGAGGGCTTCTTTCTAGAGCCGCCATTTTGCACCAAGAGACGTTCAACAATCATACAGGGAGAAATCCATCGTAGAAGAGGAGAGAGACCAGTTTCTCCACCCACAGGAGCAGGAGAGAGACCAGAATGCAATGCAGCAAGGGGAGCGACTCACTGGGACTGGGACTCTCTGGAGGTTGTTGAAAGGCATTCTGGGAAACGTAGGAAC
Source organism: Centroberyx gerrardi (assembly GCF_048128805.1). Taxonomy (NCBI): domain Eukaryota; kingdom Metazoa; phylum Chordata; class Actinopteri; order Beryciformes; family Berycidae; genus Centroberyx; species Centroberyx gerrardi. The sequence goes on from NC_136002.1 coordinate 31,789,177, forward strand.
TCACTAACTGCAGTAGAAGTAGACGAGGCAGGTTGAGGGAAAGTGGGTTCATCCAAACAGTAAATTAAACCTTCATTAGTCTGGTTTCAGTGGGTTTTAGTGTCCCATGAGCTCAATGCTGGGGAGAGATAGAAGAAAGAGGGAGAGAGGAAAAGAAGAATGGAAGTTATTTCATTCAGAGAGAGAGAGAGAGAGAGAGAGAGCAGTTCTGTGGAGCGTGGAGACTGTCTTTAATCTGGGGCTTCTGGACTCTCCAGCTGGTCTGAAGAGATGACAGCCTGCACACACACACACACACACACACACACACACACACAGCCTGTTGGCCCAGAGAGTGGGGATGATGGGTAGATGTCAGGGTTTGTATTGTGAGAGCTTGGTGCTGAGCCATGCTCATATTAACACTGTAATGTCTTCATCACAGAGAACACACACACACACACACACACACACAATGGGACTGATATGCCCTTACCAGCTTTTGAATGGCGTTCATAATTACATATTCTCCAGTTTGGAAATGATACTGATTGCTTTACAGTGTGATGAAGCCTGTTATAGATTATAGATCCTGCCACATGTTAAACTAAAATATTACATAATAAAAACAAACGTTATAACAAACGTTTTGACATGTAATCAGCCTGTTTTCAAAGAGAGAGAGAGAGAGAGAGAGAGAGAGAGACCTATATAGACACATGAAATGAGACAGGGAAGAGGGAAAAAGGGAAGGAGCGACATTCTGTTCTATTCTATTCTGTTCTGTTCTATTCTATTCTTTTCTGTTCTATTCTATTCTATTCTGTTCTATTCTATTCTATTCTATGCTACTGTATATAGAAACAGACCAAACCGGAGAGAGAGGGAGGGAATGAGAGAAAGGAGGAGGGAGGGATGGACAGTAAACCAAGTCAGACTCTCTCTCTCTCTCTCTCTCTCTCTGTCTCTCTCTCTCTCTCTCTCTCTCTCTCTCTCTCTATCTGTCTCTCTCTCTCTCTCTCTCTCTCTGTCTCTCTCTCTCTCTCTCTCTCTGTCTCTCTCCCTCTCTCTCTCTCTCTCTATATATATATATCTCTCTCTCCCTCTCCCTCTCTTTCTCTCTCTCTCCTCCAGTTATCTCCTCTCATCTTAATAAGCCCGGAGCAGCAGCAGCAGCGGTGTTTCTCCCATCATGCCTTGCTGTCCGGTGTGAGGCTCAGTCTCATTAAGGAGACATACAGTCCTCTGCAGCACAGTGGCCTGAACTCGGCTCCTGACTCTCGGCTCGTCTCCCAGTGCCGCCGTCGATATGACTAACTGCTGCTGTGGGAGAACGGGAGGGTTTTTTTGTTTTTTTTATTCAAATAAAGCCGGTGGTTTTGTGCCGAGTCAACGGCGGCGGCTGCTGCTCTAGCTCGACTCAGCAGACATGTTGGAGGTTTGATCGATCACCAGAATTTTGATTATTCCTTCTCTCTCTGTGTCGGTCTCTCTTTCACCCGTCCAGTCAAATCCAGTTCAGTTCTGTTCAGTGCAACTCAAAGATGCTTCATTGGCATGAATGTCAAAAATGCACCACTCTTACCAAAGTAATTTGCACTATATTACAATCAGACTGGAGAGTAAACCCACCTGAACCCACCTTTAGGCTGACATGAGTCTTTATGATGTAAACTCATAGTCTAGAGATGACAAAAAGTGGTATCAAACTGATGTAAGTTACATGAAAATATAGTCTTTTAAAGGACAAATGCTTTTCTGAAAATATAACAGATTTTTGTTTATAATGCTGGTTGGTGGTCTTAGTTTACCCTTTACCTCTTTATTTACCACCATCACTGACAACAATCACATCAAAATCAATACAGAGACAGATGATTATTCTACTAGTTTTGATACACAAACAATAAATCAACAGTTGACTGCAGTTCTGACATGAACAAGGTATTTGACATTCATGTGTCCCAGATCTGTCCGTGTCAGACTCTTACTGAGCAGCTAGGACAGCAGTCTGTCTCTCTCTTTGTCTCATAGTTCATTACTGAATTACAGTAATGATTATTGATAGTAAGAAGGATATTGACAGGAACATGAAGCGTCCTTCAGGCTCTGACACGCTGACACACACTGAGCCGCTGAACCGCTAGGACATTTACATTTCTCCTCCTCACTTACAGTCATAATCTGAGATATTTTCATTTTAATAAACGTCAGTTTTGCAACTCTCTATCACCGATTAATACAACACAGTAGTGGCTACGTTTGCATGTGCACATAATGCAACTACTGCCAATACTGCAACTAAGGCAACAGTCTGATGAAGCTGTTTAGATGATTCCATAATTTGACAACTCCTCATAATAATGCTGTTTACATGACTGAAACACTTATTTTGATTATCCAGAGAGAAGTGTGGGAGTCAGAGGTTTTATTGCTGAAAACATAATTCAGATGTCTTCATGTGGAAGTGAGGGAGTGTCTGTCTGGTTGCAGTTCTGCTCTCAGCTCTGCAGCCCGCTCAGTCGTTCTGACTAATCCTCCCTGCTGACACTCGTCTGAGAACGGCTCCATTACGGCTCTTAAGCCTGTCGAGAAACCGCATGATCCGCATGTCTTCCGACACGCGTGACGTAAAGTCTCTCTGAAACTCCAGAAGTGTCGAGTCCTGCTGCCGCCATCTTGGTCCAGACTGCGCTTCCCCTCCGGCTGCACCTCACACCGTGAGCTGCTGCTGGGCACATGTGCAACTGATGCGTCTGCATGTCTTCACTGCTGTCTGTTAATGTGAATACTATCTGACGACTCCACATATTTTACTGCGATTGTGCTTACTTTGACTAAGAGCATGATTAGAATCGCATTTTTGATATGAATGTAAATGAAAAATCCAAGCTCCGCCCACACTGTTTGATTGACAGGTGATCTGTGGGGAAGTGCAGTGCAGAATCACCACAGTGAGGCTGAGGAACAAAGATGGAGACTGAATGAAAAAAAAAAAACGACATAAGAGAAAACACAACATTGTGAACCTCACCTTTCTCTCTCTCTCCCTCTCTCATCTGGGACATTCAACTAATGTTTCCAAGCTGAGCCGTATCACTGTGTGTGTGTGTGTGTGTGTGTGTGTGTGTGTGTGTGTGTGTGTGTGTGTGTGTGTGGAGCAGTGACAAGCCCGCTGGGGACTCATACATAATTTCTTACATTCAATTAAGCTTTATACTAAAGATAAGCTGCTCTCTCTCTTCTCTCTCTCTCTCTCTCTCTCTCTCTCTCTCTCTCTCTCTCTTTCTCTCTCTCTATCTCTCTCTATCTCTCTATCTCTCTCTCTCTCTCTCTCACTCTTTCTTTCAGTCCCTCTGTCCCTCTACTTTATCTTTTTCGATTACATTCTGTTCCGTCAAAACAAATCTGATTCCAGTGCCTGTAACTTAAAGCATTATGGTCCTGTCTGTGTTCTTAGCTGTACTTTCCGTCTCCTTCTACCCATAATCCCTTGCGTTTCGGGGTTATTTCCTGTAGTTGGTTGGATTACGTTCTCGCTCCAAACGAACCACGCTGCTCGCATTTTCAGATGATTTTGCCATCAGTCGTGTCACAAAACATTATGAGTAATCGCTGTAGACTTTTCCTGATATCTACTCAGTCGTTCCTGGGAAACAGAATAACATCCTTTTTTCTTTTTTTTTTTTACATGTGAATTATCAGTTTACATGGCATCTGCCGTTTGACCATGACCTACATTTGAGGCCTGGCTCCCCGATGGGACCCGGACCTCCAGCCTGCCAGTGTGGCCGCTGCTGCCACAGCTCACTGATGGACCGTGTTACAGATTCTCACTGAACACATGATGATGAAATCGGGGAGGGGGGAGGGACTTCGGATCAGGCTGCGTCCGTCCTGCGCCCGTCAAACATCAGATATCAGGTGACGCCTCAGACATCGCTGGTCTGGTGTCAGTGACGTTTGGAGGATTGATGCATTCTGGCTCTGTGTCCCGGTGTTTTAAAACATCGCACCGATTGCACCTGATGGGGGCGCTGTGATTAAAGGTCGACATTGAAACTTCGAAAGTCAAGTCAAACTTTATTTATACAGCACATTTCAAACACGAGCAGCTCAATGTGCTTCACAGAAAAGTGATTCAAAATAATAGTAGAAAGTAATAAAATAGCAATACAAGAAATAAAAACACACAACACAAGATAAATAGGAATAAGAGCAATAACATATGAATAAAAACAATGACTGAATAACATAAGATGGATGTAGACCACAGCTGCTGAAACTTGGAAGGATGCTGCATCTTGTTGCTGATTGGCCCGAGGACGACCTGCATCACTGCTTATTTGTCTCAAATGATTTGACATGTTTCTCCAATCTGAGACTTTCAGCACAGGGTCACACTCAGAAACTCTGTCCTCGCTCTAAACTTCCTCTAACAGCCTTCATTCAGAGGAAACGTGAGCACAGGTGTTTGAGCTCAGTGTGTCACGACCCTGAAACACAGCTGTCAGTCTGCTGTGTGAGTGATGCTGATTGGTCACACACCAAACCAAGTGAACCAAACAGCAACACAGCCATGGAAACACACACACTGTCATTATGGAAAACAGTCCACTTATAAAATGAGCTTCTTTCTTTTCAGACATCTTTCTAAACAAACACACTGTCTATTAGACAAACTGTTAATCAACAAATCTAATATTACCTAATCAACAAACTGTTGATTAGATAATATATTCAGCCTTATCCACACAGGAACGCTCATTATAAAATATGTTTATCATAAAGTTCTACTATCCTTTTTTTTTTTTTCCATAACCTGATTTTATGCAGTTTTATCCATAATTTGTTGATGAGATGTTTTCCCTTACAATAAGCAAAACATCTGTTAGAATTTCTCATCATTTTGGAAACACTATATGTAATATTTCAGTTTCACATGTGGCAGGTTTCTTCATTTTGGTGACATCATGTCTGACATCTTTACATGTCTGTGTGTGTGTGTGTGTGTGTGTGTGTGTGTGTGTGTG
>NC_136002.1:31796688-31801688 GCF_048128805.1 Centroberyx gerrardi
ATGCCCTCGATGTCGTAAATCACGGCCTCCAAACATATTTCATTCACCTGCGGCCGCTACAGTGTCTGCTGCCTGCCTGCTGCTTTGTCTCTGTCCGGTGTGTGTGTGTGTGTATGTGTATGTGTCTGTGTGTGTGTGTGTGTGCGCATATTAGCCTCCTGCTGAACAAGGACACATCTGTTTGCCAGTAAAAGGCTCCGTATCAAGGACATCTCAGCTGTAAGAGCTTGTAAAGCAGCCTGGCTCCAGCCTGCAGATCCTGGATCAGCGCTCTGCAGCAGCTGTACAGGCAGTGAAGCTAACAGCAGATAGCTTCTGTTAGCTTCTGATAGCTTCTGATAGCTTCTGTAGCTTCTGTTAGCTTCTGTAGCTTCTGTTAGCTTCTGTAGCTTCTGTAGCTTCTGTTAGCTTCTGTAGCTTCTGTTAGCTTCTGTAGCTTCTGTAGCTTCTGTAGCTTCTGTAGCTTCTGATAGCTTCTGTAGCTTCTGTTAGCTTCTGTAGCTTCTGTAGCTTCTGTTAGCTTCTGATAGCTTCTGATAGCTTCTGTAGCTTCTGTTAGCTTCTGTAGCTTCTGTAGCTTCTGTTAGCTTCTGATAGCTTCTGTTAGCTTCTGTAGCTTCTGTAGCTTCTGTTAGCTTCTGTAGCTTCTGTAGCTTCTGTAGCTTCTGTTAGCTTCTGTAGCTTCTGTAGCTTCTGTAGCTTCTGATAGCTTCTGTTAGCTTCTGTAGCTTCTGTAGCTTCTGTAGCTTCTGTAGCTTCTGCAGCTTCTGTTAGCTTCTGATAGCTTCTGTTAGCTTCTGATAGTTTCTGTTAGCTTCTGTAGCTTCTGTAGCTTCTGTAGCTTCTGGTAGCTTCTGTAGCTTCTGGTAGCTTCTGTAGCTTCTGTAGCTTCTGATAGCCTCTGATAGCCTCTGGGTGGTGGAGTCAGGAGCTAATAGTGTTTAATAGCTTCTGGATGTGAAGACGTCTCGCCTCATTTGCCTCACTCAGTTCTCGACTTTTAAGAGGAATTGATGAGAACTTTGAGAAACTTTAGGAATTAGGAATGATGCTAATCATTTGTTAAAGAAATATAGCATAAATCAGCATGGCAGAGGCCAGTGTTATCCTTGGGAATCTTAGTGAATGTAGCCCCAGATATGAGATCATACAGTAGCAAAAGTTTATTGGGAATGAATTTTTGATCAGTCTTTCACAGCAGCCTTGAGAAAGACTTTACAGATTAAAGTGAGTAACTCTGTTATTTTGAAGAATGAACTTGTTCAGAGAAGTTATTAGTCAGATTGGACTGACTTATGGACTTGGAAGCTTTACAGCCAATAAAAGATGATGGAGGACGACTTGTGATTTTGGAGCTGTGGATGGGAGGGAGAGATTGAATGTACTTCACTGTTTTAATAATTACATTTTTAAGACTTAGGAGCACTTTTACAACTAAAATGACTTGGGACTAACGGGCAGACCTATATACTTTCAGTGTAGAGCAAAATGCTTTCTATCTATCTGTCTGTCTGTCTATCTATCTATCTATCTATCTGTCTGTCTGTCTGTCTCTGTCTTTCTGTCTGTCTGTCTATCTATCTATCTATCTATCTATCTGTCTGTCTGTCTCTCTGTCTTTCTGTCTGTCTGTCTGTCTGTCTGTCTGTCTGTCTGTCTGCCTGTCTGTCTGTCCGTCTGTCCGCCTGTCTGTCTGTCTGTCTGTCTGTCCGTCTGTCTGCCTGTCTGTCTGTCTGTCTGTCTGTCTGTCCGTCTGTCTGCCTGTCTGTCTGTCTGTCTGTCTGTCTGTCTGCCTTATAGCAAGGTCTAGGAAGGATTCTATCATCCATCTATAATCTATCAAAGGATTCTTTTTAAAGTGTGTTTGGTGAACAATTTGAATATAAAAGCTTGCAGTCTGCCTTTCAGACAGACAATATCTACAAACAACAATTTGGCTGCAATTGCTCAATTCCCAGAACAAAACCAGCCTCCTCATCACGGGCTGAATGGCTTTTCAACTACATAAAGTATCTTCCCAGAGTGCTTGTTAAGAGCCAGCTTCCTTTGTGAAGAGGGTTTTTCACCACAGATACACAGATGCAGCCAGACTTCACTGCGTGCTTCCTGCAGGGTCCAAAATGAACTTTTTGGCCAAACCTCCAAAGGCCAGTAAAGTAAAAACAACTGAAAACTAGCTTTGTGCTAGTTTCACGCTCACCACCTGTTTTATTTGTGCAGTTGACCAATATAACAGCTTAAAGTATCAATTCAATTCAATTCAATAAACTTTATTTTTCCCCGAGCGGCAGTTAGATTCTGGGCACTCAGACAAACAGAAGTTACTTAGAACAACATAATACAAGTCGATATTCTCTGCAGGTCCAAGTGCTACAGGAAGAGACAAATGATGCTGTATATAGGTCCAAAATCTTCAGTTATCCTTTAAGTTTAAACTGACATTAAGCTAGTTAAGCATCCAGGCAGCAGAGGAACAGGAGGAGAAGCTTTCAGAAGTTTAGATGCTGCTGCTTTGTGTAGACCAATCAGGATCCTGTGTGATACAGAGCCACTGTTTTGCTTTGATCTGATTGGCTCACAGTCAGAGAGAGTGTACAGTGGCCAGCAGGGACAAAGTCTGAGAACCAGAGAGAAACAAAGACTATTTTTATTAACCAAGAATTCAGCAGGAGTTGTTCTGACTGTGTGAGTTTGAGAGACTTGAGCCGGCTGCTGCAGCACAGACGCAGGATGAGAGACAGAAGCTGGAAAGACACTGAGGCAAAATACTGAAATGTTTTGATGTGTTTTTGATAGCTTTTGTTTGTTTATGGAAATAATAATGATGTTACGTAACGCTGAAAGGATTTGAGCATCATTTCTCTGATACCTTCAGAGGTTTTCACACTATATTCTTAGCAGTTGCTCCCAGCTTGTCCAGTCAGCAGCAACAGAAGGCTTTGTGAACTAAATATGTCCCATATACACGTACAGTATATTCTATTGGATTCTATTCTTGTCTGTTCTGTTATTTCCTGCGGTGCTTCGTCCTCCTCTGTCCCAATCTACTAGAATCTATTCTTTCTATCACCAGCTCGCCACATTAGGAAGCCACTTTGCTGCGGAGCTTCAGTAGGTTTCAGTCGCTGCTTCAGCCCACATGCTGAGCAGCAGCTACAGCAGGAGAAGGAACAAAAGCCTCTCGGTCTGTGACAGATATTAGCTCTCTGCTAATGGGAGCCATGCTTAGGAGACTTACTGCACACAGAAAATGATCATCTGTACTCGTCTAGATCAGAAACCACAGGGGATGGATAAGGGAATGAATAGAAGAGAGAGAGAGAGGGGAGAGAGGAAATAAAGGAGGATTTAATAAACGCAGTGGAGACAATAAATTTGCGTAGACTGTTATTAGCGCAGGTATTGTATTCTCTGAGTTCTGACTTCACGGCTCTTGCTAGAACAATGGAACAATGAGACTCTTCATTATCAAGTTCTCTAAGTTCATCTCCATTGTTCAAAGTCTGCTCAACTCTTTGTCGCAGTTCTGTTAATCTCTATAAATAGACTTGATAGCAGATCCAGCAGGTGAAACAGAGGTGTAGAAGCAGATACACGGCGGTGTGATCCTTCTCTTTCAACGCTTAGCGACATGTTTCCCCCCTGCTGCCTGGGACAGGGAGTCGGTCCTGTCGCTGTTTGGGACTTCCTCAGATGGTTTATAACAGACAGAGAACAGACTACAGACAGATTTACAGCTTACAGTAAGACGTGATTGGCTACCAGCTCACTTAGGCCCTTGCATACTTTAGAAGAAATCATATTTGCTCTGTTCCCTCTGCCTTCCTCAAACAAGGAAACATGGGAAATGAAATTTAAAGATTTAGGCCCTGATATACTGAAGCCTTCCATGGGTGCAAAAACATTTAGCATGTGCAAAAGCAATGACATAACTCCTGATTGGTCAAGCAAATAGTCCTGCACCTGTCACAAGCCTTAGTGCTGACTGAACACTGCAAAGGTTTTTGTACCCACTAAAGGTTTTAGTACTTAAAGAAAAAGATCATAACTCCAACTTTGATGATTAGGTAGAGCAGATCTCAAGAGCCATGAAAGCCATGCTAACATTTCACATCAAGTCTTCTAAACTCTAGAAAAGTTGGAATGAGGATGATACAAGGTTTCATCTGACAGCAGCAATGAGCTAGAAGGAAGAAGAAACCTTTTTTATAAAGGCATAAAGAGTGTGTTCATGCAGAATGGCAGCCATCTTTGCTGTGAGTCGTATCGTCACCAGCAAGTCAGGAAGACTTTTCTATCCTACAGTCTCAGGTCTGATCAGAGAACGCTCCAATTATAAAGAGGCTTTGGGGCACAGAGGTGGCAGCCGTGGTGGATTAGCCCTAAACCTGAAACATGCAATTTGCACTTACAGTTGGTGATGAAGCTTGTTGGCACCACAGCTGGATTTGCATATATTTCTTAGCTAATAAGAATTTAATATCTTGTCAGAATCTGCTTTGTCGGCGTTCCTTTATGTGCTAGAAGTGATTTTCAGACAGACAATGGCAGTGAATGGAGAGAGAGAAAAACACAATTCTCCAGTCTGCTCTGCCGGAGCAACAGATCACAGAATCACTGATTTTGGGGTTTTATCATGGAGGAAGAAACACGACCCAAGACTCTACCAGAGCTACACAGAGATTTAATGATTCTGGACCTCAGTGTCTTGCTCAAGGACTCTTCAGCAGGGCGGATGCTTGCTGTCATTGAGACTTGAACCCCGGCCTTCTGGCTGAACGACAGTCTCTCTCCTCACTGCACCAGCCTGCTGCTGAAAACCTCGTCACAGCACGACAGACTTGTTCAGGATGCAGCAGCTCTCTCTGGGATCGTTCCTCTTCTCCTCTGGCCTCAGCTCCCATTCACTTCCAGTAGAGATTCCTGTTTCTCTGCCTTGTCTGCTGCTTCATCTCGTCCTCTGGCTGCGGCTCTGTGGTTGTTACAGAACTGAGCAGTGA
>NC_136002.1:31809188-31829188 GCF_048128805.1 Centroberyx gerrardi
TCTCACTGCTGTCTCACTGCTGTCTCACTGCTGTCTCACTGCTGCTGTCTCACTGCTGTCTCACTGCTGTCTCACTGCTCCTGTCTCACTGCTGCTGTCTCACTGCTGCTGTCTCACTGCTGTCTCACTGCTGCTGTCTCACTGCTGCTGTCTCACTGCTGTCTCACTGCTGTCTCACTGCTGTCTCACTGCTGTCTCACTGCTGTCTCACTGCTGCTGTCTCACTGCTGTCTCACTGCTGTCTCACTGCTGTCTCACTGCTGTCTCACTGCTGTCTCACTGCTGCTGTCTCACTGCTGTCTCACTGCTGTCTCACTGCTGCTGTCTCACTGCTGTCTCACTGCTGTCTCACTGCTGTCTCACTGCTGTCTCACTGCTGCTGTCTCACTGCTGTCTCACTGCTGTCTCACTGCTGTCTCACTGCTGCTGTCTCACTGCTGTCTCACTGCTGTCTCACTGCTGTCTCACTGCTGTCTCACTGCTGTTTCACTGCTGCTGTCTCACTGCTGTCTCACTGCTGCTGTCTCACTGCTGCTGTCTCACTGCTGCTGTCTCACTGCTGTCTCACTGCTGTCTCACTGCTGTCTCACTGCTGCTGTCTCACTGCTGTCTCACTGCTGTCTCACTGCTGTCTCACTGCTGTCTCACTGCTGCTGTCTCACTGCTGTCTCACTGCTGTCTCACTGCTGCTGTCTCACTGCTGTCTCACTGCTGTCTCACTGCTGTCTCACTGCTGCTGTCTCACTGCTGTCTCACTGCTGTCTCACTGCTGTCTCACTGCTGCTGTCTCACTGCTGTCTCACTGCTGTCTCACTGCTGTCTCACTGCTGCTGTCTCACTGCTGTCTCACTGCTGTCTCACTGCTGTCTCACTGCTGTCTCACTGCTGCTGTCTCACTGCTGTCTCACTGCTGCTGTCTCACTGCTGTCTCACTGCTGTCTCACTGCTGTCTCACTGCTGCTGTCTCACTGCTGTCTCACTGCTGTCTCACTGCTGCTGTCTCACTGCTGTCTCACTGCTGCTGTCTCACTGCTGTCTCACTGCTGTCTCACTGCTGTCTCACTGCTGTCTCACTGCTGCTGTCTCACTGCTGTCTCACTGCTGTCTCACTGCAGTATCACTGCTGTCTCACTGCTGTATCACTGCTGTCTCACTGCTGCTGTCTCACTGCTGTCTCACTGCAGTATCACTGCTGTCTCACTGCTGCTGTCTCACTGCTGTCTCACTGCTGCCTCCCTGCAGGCTCATGCTCTCAGTGTCTTCACACATTAACGTGGGCCACCTAACAGGGTAATGGGCATGGAAAAATGTGAGTTTTGTATAGATAGCTAGTGGAGCCTTTAAGGCCCAGTCACATCTAGAGTGATAACTATAAAGATAACCATAACTATAAAAAGATTTAAATAGAAGTAAATCGAAGTCTGTTTTAACTATATTTTGTTTTAATGCAGATACGATGATGAAACATTTTCAGCCACTGCAGTGATGCTTTGTTTGCTGAGGAACTGATCACAGATATTGTTGTGGTGGGAATGCTTGAGCAATAATGTATGGTTATAGTTTATAGTTATCTTCATAGCTATTGGTCTAGATGTAAATGGGGCTTTACAGACACAAGGACACACACACACATATAGACTTTAACAGCAATGAGTTTTTTAAGTCAACATAACCAAGGACAAACACACTGGGAACACACTGGGTTCGTTCACAAAGGTATGGGCACACCGGCCTGTTTAACAAACACTGGACAGTCTCGGTGACACACACTGGATGGAAAAGACAAACAGTGGGTTGTTTATCGAAGGTATGGACACACTGGGCCATTTAACAAAACAATATGGACGAATACTAGGCTCTTAATCAAAGATATGGACACACAGGGACTTTTAATAAAGGTGTGGACACACACTAGGCTCTTTATCAAAGGTATGGGCACACTGGAGCCTTTTATTAAAAAGCTGCTGATGCATGCTGGCTGCTTTAACATAAACATGGACACTCTGCCGGCTCTTTCTCAAAGGTTTGGACACACACTGGGTACTAAAACAAAGGTATGGACACATGCAAGGCCAATTAATGCTGCGATCACACTGAAGCGCCAAACGGGATTAGCAGTTCACACTTCCTGCTGTTGTGTATAGTTTGAAAACATAAACAGCATATTGCAGTACACAACACAACACGTTTGAAGATGCTTTGACTGTGATTTCTAACGGAGCACAGCAACGGTTGCTTTGGTCGGGGTGAGGGATTTGCAGTGTTAACAAAGGAGGCGGTGAGGAGGTTATTTTCACTACATACTGTATATTTCCTCTAAAGTCAACACAGTGTATGAAACATTAGGCTTCCCACACTTTCAAGGAAACAGACTCAGCGGGGGAATCCAGGTGAAAGCTCTGATTTCTGTTAGACTTTATTAAATCCACTTCAGTCATGAAGGAGAGATGTAGACCAAGGAGAAAGACTTTGCCAGAGTTTCTCCTTCTCTTTGACTGAACGTAAAGCTCTTGAGACGGCGCTGTATCACAAGATCCCATAATCCCCTGTACACACAGCACATAATTAGTTTTTTACTAGACCTAACATAAACTGAAGAAGGCAGACTTCTGATAACATGACTCTCATTACAATTTAATTATTTCAATCTACAAACCACAAAAATGATTTTAGCCTAATGGAAAATCACCAAATGACCATGAATTCTCCATGACCAAGAATTATCTTTAGTTTGTTTAGTTATATAAACAACCTATCATCCAGTATGCACCATTGTAACTACAACATCGCACAGGTAGGAACACACCTGGATGAACAGAGCACTTTTTTTTTGTGATCAATTTTTTATTGGGTGTATTTACAATAGTACATCTTGCAACAGTCTGGATTAGGAAATGTATTTCATGAGTAAGAGGAAAAGAGGTGGTAGATAGGGATTTGGCAATGTATACATACACGTACATATGCATACATACATACATACATACATATGTACATACATACATACAAACATACATACTAACAAAGGTGCGCATACGTACAAGTACATATGTACACATACATGTATAAATACACAGTATTACCATACTTAGTACACACAGAATGTGTGCAAGAGCGTAAGCATATGGACATATGTGCCATGAATACTGACCAAAACGTGAAGAAATTTAAAGTGCAAAGATTAAACTAAATCTAGCCTTCGGAATTACTGACCTATTTCTAGAATGATTTTACTGAGCCTAGCTATAGCAGAGTTAAAGACGGTTCTGAATAAGATCTTGTGTGCAGAGCACTTTGAAAGAGGCAAAATTCTGATTAATTAGGCCCAAACAGGCCACTAAAACCCCCAGCCTGGCTGCAATACAGGGCTTATGGGTGGTCACCCCCTCTGGCGGCCATATTGGAGGTCCTGAGCTCTGTGAACAGCTGACTGTGTTTCTTCTCAACAGAATTGAACAGACAGTTAATTTCTGTCTGTTTCTGACTGAACTGATCATTTCATCACTGATCCATCTGATTGATTTAGTGTTTAGATAATGTCAGCTTGTTAGCTAGCTAACCATAGTATCTGGTCAGCTAACATCACTGTCTTGTTGTTAACACATCTGATTAGCACACTAGCTAACGTAGCTAGTAGCGGCTAGCGTTAGCATGTTCACATTAACATCAGTGTGTTTGCCGGCTAGTTAGCTAGCTAACAGTTTGTTCAGGTTAACTGAGCTGACTCTTCTTCTTCTAGCTGCTTGCTACAGATTTACACTTTGCGTACAGTCAGTTCTCCAGTGTTCCTCCATGATGGAACCAGATGTGGCTGCTGGGAGATTTCTAACACAACTGTGAAGCCTCTACTGCACCGCCTGCACCTGTTGCAGTAACACCATTGATAGTGGATAGTTTACAAAGACAATATATGATCAAGTTTGTGGGAACAATGAGGACATTGGGCCTCATGCAAGAACCACTCGTACGAACAGATTTGTTCTTAAATCACTCGTACAAGCGATTTAAGAGAACTTGCCGCATTCACCAATTTTCTCGTATTTAGAATTTTCTCTTAGGTACGAACAAAATGTACGAGTGGTCCAGACCTGTCGTACGAGCCACGTACAATCAACCTGCCGTTCTCCAAAGCAAAAAAAAAAACTTTGTAGTTGACTAATGGATTGTATCTCTGTCACTTTGAAGAAATTTTGAGTTTGAATATATAAAATATAGTAGCTCAGTACAAAGACAAAACAAAAAAACACTAATGATTGCCAGGTTATTTGACAAACACTCAGATGAGACAAAGGCAAGGTTAGATTGTATTGGGGGGAAATACATTATAGAGGGAGATAAATATGATTTCTAGGCTATTTTACTCCAGTTGATAACGTTAATGTGGGTAAGTGCAAGTGAATCTAAATTTAGGTCTTACCAGGTTGAGGTGCAAGTCGCTGTCCAGGGCGACATCCTCTGCTGGACACCTGACAGCCATATCGCCAATTATGGCACATGTAGGCCTATTCTTTCATCTGTCTGTGTCTGTCTTTTATCTGTCTGTTGCTTTTTGCATCTAATTTAATGTCAAGCCATTTCTTTTTTTATTTCTGTGACGGTGCCCTAACGACAAATCACTATAGTCCTATAATATTCCTATAATACTCCGATAGGGACTTAGAGTGTCTGTGGTACTCAATAGTAGTAATAGAGTTTATAGTGACCTTATCATGGTATTTTTGTCTTCTGTAGTATCACTATAATATTCCTATAGGGAATTATAGCTTTGTTGGGATATTTATTTAGGATTCATCTAAAATGTATAGAATAGAGTTGTTTTTCGTAAGGGAACTCACAGCAGACAACAGTCACAAGTTGTTTTTTCCCATTCCTTGGCTTTAGCAGGGCCTTTGATTCCACTATTAAATTATGTTAAATATTATATGCTTTGGTTGATTTATTTCTGATAGTAGGGCTTCAATCTCAGAGCTGGTAGACTTCTTTTTAGTCTTCCGTGTCATTTTCATGAATGAAGCTTCCCGACATAAGGGCCGGACCCCTAACCTTATATGGACTTATTGGGGCGTCAATTATGCAAATTCACAATTCTCATGAACGTGCGTTCATTTAGAACAGGTGCCGTTCATCATGTTTACGCAGGTCATTTACGACAGTTTTCTGAAGATACAAGGTGAATCTGACGTGGCACACTCGTACGAGTCCACCTCACGAAAAAAGTACGAGAAATTTAAGATAAGAATACGAAAATGTTCTTGCATGAGGCCCAGTGAGTCCTGACCCGGCCTGTCCTTCACCCTGCTGCTAGCCAGCCAGCGCTCCACAGTGGCCCACTTCACTTTTCTAAAGCCTCCAGTCTAATTAGAGTCAGAGGAACAGCAGTCTTTTAAACAAAGCTAACGACAATACAAAAAGGCCCTGTGTGTCTGATTGTGTATGTGAGAGTGTCTCAAAGCTTTAGGTAATTACCACAATGCACACACACACACACACACACACACACACACATGCACACACACACAGACATACTTACAAACACAGATACCTACAAACACAAACACCCATAAACAAAGCTATGGATAGACAACACACACAAATACCTATACACGCATACACATATGCCCTCACACACATGCTCGCTCTCTCTCACACACACACACACACACACACACACAGTGTATCCCCGCTAAGTGTTCTAACAAAGGTATAAGCACACACTTGTCATTAAGGCTCTCTCTCCCAGCTGCACATAGCAATTACAGCTTCACACTAAACACAATGGGCTGGGATGATTATGAATGGACAATAATAGAGTGCGTGTGTGTGTGTGTGTGTGTGTGTGTGTCTGTGTGTGTGTCTGTGTGACCATACCGTTCAGTCCAGGTGTGCTTTGATTCCAGCCCCTGCAGTATATGATTATATGTCTTTGTAAAACTCAATCAAACCTTTATGATGGTGGTAAACAACACATCTAACAACATACACACACACACACACACACACACACACACACGCTCTGAACCAGCACTTCACTCAGGTTTAATGAGTCTTTTCAATAGGCTGTAATCAACACAGCGACAAGGGAGTTAAGAAGGACCGCTATTATGGAAAACACTGATTTCTCTCTTCGTTCACTTTTTTCTTTTTCTTTTTTCTCTCATTCATTTTCGTCGTCTCTCGCCCTTCTCTCCTCTGATCTGACCATTTGAGATGGACAAATGTTTACTTGAGTACCATAAAGGAATAATCTGTGTCATTTTACCCGGTGTCTGGTAGCTCTTTCCTGGGAAAAATCCTCTGCCGCACAGGAAGTGATGCGTTTTACGTTTCCGGTTTGTTTGGAATAAACAGAAGAAGAAGAACTGGGTAGTTAGCATGAGCAGTGATAGCCGCCATGGCTGAACAGACAGAGAAAAGAGAAACTCAAACTGCAGCAACAGAAAATCCAAGCTCCGCCCACACTGTTTGATTGACAGGTGATCTGTGGGAAGAGCAGAGCAGAAACACCACAGTGAGGCTGAGGGACAAAGATGGAGACTGAATACAAAAACACCACAGCAACGAGCCGCCATGCTGCTGCCAGAGTTAAAAAAAATGGAGAATCTTGCAATTACCACTTTAAATTCAGTGTTTAGGTATTTGCGCTTTAGTAATGAGTATTTCCATTTTTAGCTTTTTAGCTTTATATTTATACTTCAAGGCAAATGTCCTATTTTTTCTCTATTTCATTGATCTAACACCTGCAGCCACTACTTACTTTGGAGCAGTGAAACAGTTTGAAGGCTTTTTAGCACCAAGCAGGCAATAAGTTCATGAACAATGTAAAGATGAAGCCAGCCTCTCTCTTTCCTCTCTCTCTCTCTCTCTTTCTTCACACATCATCTCTCTGGCCATTTCAGTAACGTTTGAACTCCAGAGAGATCATGTCAAATATTTGTGTAGATTTTCTGTGCAGTGATGTCTTAAAGTGCACATAACACGGTGTGGATGCTCTTCTCCTGGGAGAAGCAGGAGGCAGCAGGCAGGATGTTCTGTTTAGCTGATGAGTCACAGAGTTATAAAGTTATAAAGTTATAAAGTTATAAAGTTCTCCTGACCTCACAGAGTTTAACGCTGACAGCCTTGGGTTGATGAATGTATGGTTTCAAAACAGAAGAAAAGCATAAACAGTAAATGGAGCAATGGACAACAGCAGTAATGTTGACACATTAACACATTAGCAGTAATGACGCATTAACAAATGTGGCATTTGTTAATGTTCACATTGTTGGTTGATAATGGTTAAATCAAGAATAATACAAGTGCAGTTTCTCTTTGCATAACAAGTGCAGTGGCAGTGAGGCCACTTAGTGCGTTGGTCAGGGAAAATTAAAATTAAATAATTCATGAAAACTGCATTCAACTTTGCATGACCTTGCTTAAATTATTAACGAAATTGCACCATTTAACAGGAAAAACTCAATATAATATAAACTAAGTAATATGCACTTTTATGCTATCGAAGCATTTAAGCACATAATGCTCTTACAATACTAAATGAACAGATGAATTAGTCAGAGTGAAGCTGACCAGAACAGTACAGAGAAGTGCAGCAGCACACAGACAGGACAAACAGGAAGTGATTTTACAGTAAGGCACTTTATCACAGACGCATACAGAATGAAACAGAAGTGAGGGAAAGATGTGACCAGGAGAAAGTTGATTTAAAGAAACAGAGTTCATGGACAGGGTCTGTGGTTTGGACCAGAGGGCATCCTGGGTATGAAATGTGAGAAAATGATTACATGGAGGAGACACGACTAGAAACAGGAAGTAGTATGACATGGAAATAGTGCGGTGGAAAGTACGGGTGTGGAGGTCGGGGTGTTTCAGAGTTTCAGAGTTTATGCTCATTTCACAAATTTTTGGTTCCATCTGTCTTCTGAGTCAGCCCAAGAAGTGTTTTTAGAAATGTTATCATTCAATTCAACGGCACTAAACTTCTAAAAAGGCTTCCAACGCCCTTATTTGAGCTCCTGAAGGTGGTTGTATGATCTGTCTGACCTTTGACCTCTGACCCCTCTGGTCAAATGCGTACGTGTGTGTGTGTCTAAGAAGGATAAAACAAGTCTAGGGGAGGCTAACGAGGAAGAGTCTTAACGAACTCACCTGGTAACGAGTCTGACGGCGTTACGGGGTTTCTGACGGGGGTTAAGAGGGCTTTAAAATGGAAGGTTTGTAATAAACTCTATCTGTGTGTGTGTGTGTGTGTGTGTGTGTGTGTGTGTGTGTCCAACCTGTGTGTCCTCTGTTTCCCCTTGTCATGCCAGTCCTCTTCACTCTGCCAGGCTGGATCTCTGCAAGTACACAATGAAAGCTGCAATGACAGCAGTGTGTGTGTGTGTGTGTGTGGGGGGGGGGGGGGGGGGGGGGGGGCACTGAGCTGCAGGGCCTGGCTGTTCAAACACAGCTGTCCCTCTCACTCATATTTACACTGCTGATCACAGAACACACACACACACACACACACACACACATACACACTCTCTCTGTCTGTCTGTCTCTCTCTTTCACACACACACACACACACACACACACACTGCAGGGGACTTGGCTTGTTGTTGTAACCTTTAATAGGCTCCTCTCTGAGATAGTAATGGTTTTAAAAGGAGGGGATGATCTCTATATCCCCCCCCTCTCTCTCTCTCTCTCTCTCTCTCTCTCTCTCTCTCATATTATCCTCTCCTTTCTATCACTGCCTGCTCTTTAAACGTGAAGCTTCTCTCTCCCCCTCTTTTTTGCTCTTTGTCACTGCCTCTCTGTTTCTCTCTGTTTCTCTCCTCATCCCCTCCTTTTTCCTCCCAGTCTCTCTGTCTCAAAGCAAATATCTTCAGTTTTACTTTTTACAACATCACATGCATCTGATGCCAGTAGTTACTATAGTCGCTCTCTCACTCTCTCTCTCTCTCTCTCTCTCTCTCTCTCCCTCTCTCTCTCTCTTTCTCTCATATTATTCTCTCCTTTCTATCACTGCCTGCTCTTTAAACGTGAAGCTTCTCTCTCCCTCTCTTTTTTGCTCTTGGTCACTGCCTCTCTCTGTTTCTCTCCCCATCCCCTCCTTCTTCCTCCCAGTCTCTCTGTCTCAAAGCAAATATCTTCAGTTTTACTTTTTATAACATCACATGCATCTGATGTCAGTAGTTACTATAGTCGCTCTCTCTCTCTCTCTCTCTCTCTCTCTCTCTCTCTCTCTCTCTCTCTCCTCTCTCGCCCAGCCTCAATGCTCACCATTGAAACTGACCCTGTGCTGTTGGCCAGGAAGCTTTGTATTGTCTCTGTCACCTTCTCTCTTTCAGCCCCCCCCCCCCCCAACACACACACACACACACACACACACACACACACACACAGACACACACACACATCTGTCTTTCTGATCTTCTCTCTCAGTATTCTCTTGAGCTTATCGTTGCGACACACCGTGTGCGTGTTTGTATGTTTACGTGTGTGTGTGTGTGTGTGTGTGTGTCCACCAGGCATTATGTTTTGCCTGTAGGGCAGTGCCAGTCTGGGCACTGCTCACCCACTGGGCAAAACACAGCACTTTGCCCCCCAACACACACACACACACACATACACACACACACACACACACACATCCTCGGGCACCTTTGCAAAACAGGCTGGCTCCCTAAAAACCCAGGCATGCATGAACACATTCACACGCTCCAAGTTTAAGCAGGCAAAGCAAAGATCACACACAGGCACCCAAGCAAACAAACAAACAAGCACACACACACACACACACTCACACACACACACACACACACACACACACACACACACACTCACAGAGTTTCCTGCTTCAGTGAAGAGGAGAAGAAAGGTGAGAACAGCAAAGAGTCAGTGAAGTAGAAGAGAGGAAAAGAGAGGAGAGACGAATGGGAAATTATCAGTGAGACAGAAGAGGATAAGAGGGGGAAGGAAAGGAGGGAAGGAAAGGAAGAAGAGGAGGAGAAGAGCAAGAGCAGGAAGAGGAGGAGAACAGGAGGAGGAGAGCAGAAGGAGGAGGAGGAGGAGTAGGAAAGCAGGAGGAGGAAGAGGAGGAGAGCAGGGATGAATCAGTGAGGTGGAAGTCACAGCACCGCCAGGGGAGAAATGTTGTTATTCTGATCTTAACTTTACCACAACAACACCAACATCAGCTTTCCACAGATTACCCCCCACCTCAACTTAAAACACCCCAAACCTCAAAATACCCCAAACCTCACCTCAAAATACCCCAAACCTCACTTCAAATTACCCCAAACCTCACCTCAAAATACCCCAAACCTCACTTCAAATTACCCCAAACCTCACCTCAAAATACCCCAAACCTCACTTCAAATTACCCCAAACCTCACCTCAAAATACCCCCCACCTCAACTTAAAACACCCCAAACCTCACCTCAAAACACCCCAAACCTCACCTCAAAATACCCCAAACCTCACTTCAAAATACCACTTACCTCACCTCAAAATACCCCAAACCTCACCTCAAAATACCCCAAACCTCACTTCAAAATACCCCAAACCTCACCTCAAAATACCCCCCACCTCAACTTAAAATACCCCAAACCTCACCTCAAAATACCCCAAACCTCACCTCAAAATACCCCAAACCTCACTTCAAAATACCCCAAACCTCACTTCAAAATACCCCAAACCTCAACTTAAAACACCCCAAACCTCAAAACACCCCAAACCTCACCTCAAAATACCCCAAACCTCACCTCAAAATACCCCAAACCTCAAAAGCTGTGATATCTCACAGCTGGCATCACAAACTGTGTGTGTGTGTTAATGGCAAACACACTGTAGTGAATCCACCAATAAAAATCTAAATGATCCCTTATATTCACACTAGTACAATCAACTCTACTTGTGAGCAATATTTGCCTCAGTTGGTTTATATTTGTAGGTATTGAGTACATGTGAACAGTTTCTAGCTGTAGAAATGAGATGTCATCCAGTTCTTGCTCTTCTTCTGTTATAACATGAACGCAGCATAAACTCCAACTCTCTAGTCAGTTAATGACACTATAAGGGGGCAAGTCATGGAGTATAGGGCTTTGTAAACAAATACCAGTGCCGATCCCTTCTAATAGAGAGAGAGAGCCAACTTCTCCCTACAAGACACTGCTGATATTATACATTATCAGCAGTGATGGATCTGAAGCCAAGAAGCAGCCACCTGCCTGTACATGATGTCTCTGTAACCCAGGAGGGATTCAACTATGACCTCCAAACATGATTATTATAAAGCATCATAAGCAAGATCAATTCTATTTTTATTCATGAATATATTATGTTTTGCCCCATCAGTTTGATACTGCTCACTATGCTGTATACTATGAATTTACATCGTAGAGATTTATCTCATCCTAAAATTGTGAATAAACTCTATTCTGCAAATCAGACGGTGGGTGAACTGAGTTTAGGTGGGTGAACCCTCCACAACACGGCTGCCATGAGGGAAACCCCACCCGCCTGGTCTTCCAAGCAGGTTGAAACAAACACTAAGGATGATGTGTGAGTGTTTTCTTCCTGCCTCTCAGATGACTCCTGAAATCCCTCCAGTTTCCCTGAAACCCGCTGCAGCAGATTACCTCCCAACCTTAAGATGACTTTATCTGCTTTAAAAACCTGTTTACAGTCAGACTCCTTCGCCGCTCCAGCACCCTGACCTCAGTCTGACCCAGTCATGGTACATTTTCACTCTTTAACACACACACACTTCTATAGGAGTTCAGCAGCAGGCAGCCTCCAGTATCAGCTCTCCTGGGGATTTGCTTTCCTGACCGGCATTCTGATTTTTTTTGGTTTATTTTTCCTCAGCTCTCAATATCGACCATTGAAAAGAAGGACCCTGGACTCAATTCAATTATATTACTCACATAATAATATAGATATGTACTGTATATTATTGTATATTAGCACAGTATATTATAACATATGTTGTGATCATCATGATTGAACTCATAATGTGTCCATATTGTGCTCATGATGACTCAGTGCTGCTGAGTAAAAGTGTCATGCCATGATGCACAGACACTGGCGTAAATATCTACAGTGCAACCGGTATCCAGAAGCTGTCAGGTAGGAAGACAGGGGCCCATGTAGGAAGTCAGGGGCCCATGTAGGAAGTCAGGGGCCCATGTAGGAAGTCAGGGGCCCATGTAGGAAGACAGGGGCCATGTAGGAAGTCAGGGGCCCATGTAGGAAGTCAGGGGCCCATGTAGGAAGACAGGGGCCATGTAGGAAGTCAGGGGCCCATGTAGGAAGACACGGGCCCATGTAGGAAGTAAGGGGCCATGTAGGAAGACAGGGACCCATGTAGGAAGACAGGGGCCCATGTAGGAAGTCAGGGGCCCATGTAGGAAGACAGGGGCCCATGTAGGAAGACAGGGACCCATGTAGGAAGTCAGGGGCCCATGTAGGAAGTCAGGGGCCCATGTAGGAAGGTGATTTTTTGCTGCTTTACTGCCCTCTCGCACAGTGACCGTTTCACACAGTCTTCAAAGTAACCATTCAAGGATATCACTACTTTTAATTGTGATAGCTAACGTTATATATACCACCTTCCCACCTTGTGTATAACACTTACGGTTTTGAGTCATAGCCTATTTTTATGTATTTTTATTTGTCCTTATTGAAATGTTCCAAAACTGCATGTTTTATTAAAAATAAATATTATTTCTACCCACCACTTATTTAATTTGGTTGTTTTCTTCTCAAAAGTTATGAAGGAAGAAGGCTTGCTGGGAAATGCTAATTTGTTTGTCCAATGACCTTGCTCCCTGTCATTTGTGATAACTTGCGTGGACGTCGTGACGTCAATTTTTTCTCAACGGTTCAAGCTTTTAGCAAGAAGCAAGTGTTCTTCAGCAAATGGAAGATAAGTTAGCAGCATAAATAATGTTTAGCAAGCCCAAACAAAAAAGCGGCGCTCAAAAGAGGAAGGAAAAAATAGAACAGGATGAGCGTACTGCTAAACTGACGAAGTTAGATAGGTTTTTCCATGCTTCATCGAATGCTAACGTTAGCAATGTTGACCTGCAGCCGGAGGCTAACGTTAGCTCACCATCGCCATCTAACTCCACAAGTGAAGCCGCGACCCCCTTGTCTGGAGTGGTTGTGTGTGTGTGTGTCCATGCGTGTGTGTGCGCACGAGCATGCGCTTGTGTTTGGGGCAAGGGTGGAGGTGGGAGGGGGGGGGGGGTTTCAAGAAAAAAATATTTGCACCGGGGCTAATCCCAATTATGTTACGCCACTATGTACAAATCATAAAGTTCTTGTGTTTACGTAGTGGTGCTGATCCCTCAGCAGCCACGCCCCACATAGAGAGAGACTTTAATATAATTCCAATTAAGACTACATTTCCCATAAACCCCGTTGCTACATGTCCCCCCTCCCCCTCACTGGCATCGCTCTAATTTGAGAGCCAGAAGAAGAGTTGATAACAGCCTTGATAACAGACAATATGCAAAATCGCTTCCTGTTTTGTGCTGTAAAGCGATCCAGCAGATTCCCCTCCAGATCCACCAGGTGGAGAAACAGTGGAGGATGCAGAGTAGAGGCTGGTAGAGGCTGACAGGCTGACCACTGATGCTCTGGTTTGTTTACAGTGATTATACCAACGTCACAAAATGAACGTTGTCATGATTTATTGATGTTAAAATGTCACACTAAGCCCCCTTAACGGTTTGAACTCTGTTGTTTTCTCATTATTTCTGGGAGAAAAGGCTCTCTGTGTTCTGAACTCTCTCTCACTGCCTCCTCCTGAAAACTGGCAGTGACTCGGAGGCTGAGAGGTAAAGCCTGCTAAGTCCTTACAGAGTGAACTAATGCCCCCGGAAACATTAACACAGCAAAGGTTGGGCAGGCGGCGGGCGTGAGGGGAATAGCAGAGGAGCAGAAAAAAGGAGAGGAGAAGAAGAGAGGATGCTTTCTATTGACACTCGGAGCTGGCAGAGCGCTGGCATCTGAGCTGAAGGACTGGGTGGAGAATATCAATGACTGGCCAGCACACACACACACACACACACACACACACACACACACACACACACACTTCAGCCCTCCAAGACCACTACCCAACCATCCTCCTCTGCCCAACAGTGTCTCTCTCTCTTCCTTTTCTTTGATTTTTGAAGACTCTCACACAAATATGAACACACACACACACACACACACACACACACACACACACACACACACACTTCCAACAAACTGCCTCTCTCTCTCTCTCTGTCCCCTTTTCATTTAATTTTCTTTATCTCTCCTTCTGTCTCTCCCTTTCTTTCTCTCTCTGTCTGTATATGTGACTCCTATACAAACTATCTCACCCAGGGATGGATGGATGGATGGATGGATATTTGCATGAATACATGGGTGGATGAATGGGTGAATGGACAGATGGATACTTGGATGGGTAAATGGATGGAAATTTGAATTGTTGGATACATGATGGACAGGTAGAAGTTTGAATTGGTGGACAGATGAATGGATAGATGGACATTTTGATGGATGGCCGAATAGACGGATGGCTATTTAGCTGGTGAACGGATGGATGGATATTTAAATGGGTGGACAGAAGGATGGATAGATAAATATTTGGATGGATGGATGGATAGATAGATGAATATTTGGATTAGATTAACCTTTCCTCCGCTGAGCTGAAATGCTCCTGTCTAGTTTTCCATCACCTCTCTAAAAGAAAAGGAAAAGTCAGTATTTAGCTCATTCCACTCCACAAACACTCCAGCAGCCTCTTCACTGAGAGTTTGTCTGACAGCTAATATGAAGCAATGTGAAGTCGACGAAACACTTTCTCTTTAAACTGTGTAAAGAGTCTTGCCTCATTTTTGTTTTCCTGCAGAGAGACTTCTGAAGCAGCGTTCAGACCACAGTTCACTAAACCAGATGAAATTATATTAGCTGGGGTCATTGCTGTTGTGAGAGCGAATCTCAGCGTCTCCTCTCCGAATTTAGTTCTCAGTGGGGTGAAAGATCTGACGCAGCATTTAGACTGTGGTTCACCAAAACCCGTAGAGGATCCGCCGCTCCTCCGGGCGGGACGGCCCACCCCGACTTCCCCCTGGCAGGGGAACACTGCTGAATCAATGGAAGGTGGATAAACTGATCTGTACTGCTGTGTGTATCTCTGTGTTTCCCACATAATCCTCTCCTGGTGGGGCGGAAAGCCGGTGAAACAGTATTTAGACAACGTGCCGCTAAATCTGTGGATTGGAACAGACTGAAATGAAATTGTTTGAGGCGGGATGGCAGCTCCTCTGTTTAAAAAGGCCCCACCTGTCGATTCTATGATGAGGGAAACGGTGATATTCTCTGAGGCAATAACACAGTTGTTTCTCTGCAAAACTCATTCTCAGCTTCACAGTTTAAAGACAAACCTTTCATGCTCTTGTTCAGCAGCACCGTGCTTCACACTCATGGTGTGCCACACATTCACACCTCCGAGCTGCCCAGTATAACCACTATCCTCTACTGTTGGCTACTGGAGCTGCCCAGTATAACCGCTATCCTCTACTGTTGGCTACTGGAGCTGCCCAGTATAACCGCTATCCTCTACTGTTGGCTACTGGAGCTGCCCAGTATAACCACTATCCTCTACTGTTGGTTACTGGAGCTGCCCAGTATAACCGCTATCCTCTACTGTTGGCTACTGGACCTGCCCAGTATAACCATTATCCTCTACTGTTGGCTACTGGAGCTGCCCAGTATAACCATTATCCTCTACTGTTGGCTACTGGAGCTGCCCAGTATAACCGCTATCCTCTACTGTTGGCTACTGGAGCTGCCCAGTATAACCACTATCCTCTACTGTTGGCTACTGGAGGAGCTGCCCAGTATAACCACTATCCTCTACTGTTGGCTACTGGAGCTGCCCAGTATAACCACTATCCTCTACTGTTGGCTACTGGAGGAGCTGCCCAGTATAACCACTATCCTCTACTGTTGGCTACTGGAGGAGCTGCCCAGTATAACCGCTATCCTCTACTGTTGGCTACTGGAGCTGCCCAGTATAACCGCTATCCTCTACTGTTGGCTACTGGAGCTGCCCAGTATAACCACTATCCTCTACTCTTGGCTACTGGAGGAGCTGCCCAGTATAACCATTATCCTCTACTGTTGGCTACTGGAGGAGCTGCCCAGTATAACCATTATCCTCTACTGTTGGCTACTGGAGGAGCTGCCCAGTATAACCACTATCCTCTACTCTTGGCTACTGGAGCTGCCCAGTATAACCATTATCCTCTACTGTTGGCTACTGGAGGAGCTGCCCAGTATAACCACTATCCTCTACTCTTGGCTACTGGAGCTGCCCAGTATAACCATTATCCTCTACTGTTGGCTACTGGAGGAGCTGCCCAGTATAACCACTATCCTCTACTCTTGGCTACTGGAGCTGCCCAGTATAACCATTATCCTCTACTGTTGGCTACTGGAGGAGCTGCCCAGTATAACCACTATCCTCTACTCTTGGCTACTGGAGCTGCCCAGTATAACCATTATCCTCTACTGTTGGCTACTGGAGGAGCTGCCCAGTATAACCGCTATCCTCTACTGTTGGCTACTGGAGCTGCCCAGTATAACCACTATCCTCTACTGTTGGCTACTGGAGGAGCTGCCCAGTATAACCGCTATCCTCTACTGTTGGCTACTGGAGCTGCCCAGTATAACCGCTATCCTCTACTGTTGGCTACTGGAGCTGCCCAGTATAACCACTATCCTCTACTCTTGGCTACTGGAGGAGCTGCCCAGTATAACCATTATCCTCTACTGTTGGCTACTGGAGGAGCTGCCCAGTATAACCATTATCCTCTACTGTTGGCTACTGGAGGAGCTGCCCAGTATAACCACTATCCTCTACTCTTGGCTACTGGAGCTGCCCAGTATAACCATTATCCTCTACTGTTGGCTACTGGAGGAGCTGCCCAGTATAACCACTATCCTCTACTCTTGGCTACTGGAGCTGCCCAGTATAACCATTATCCTCTACTGTTGGCTACTGGAGGAGCTGCCCAGTATAACCACTATCCTCTACTCTTGGCTACTGGAGCTGCCCAGTATAACCATTATCCTCTACTGTTGGCTACTGGAGGAGCTGCCCAGTATAACCACTATCCTCTACTCTTGGCTACTGGAGCTGCCCAGTATAACCATTATCCTCTACTGTTGGCTACTGGAGCTGCCCAGTATAACTTGTCTTAGGTGGCCACTGAAGCCATCGGAAGTCACACAGAAGGGAAAAATGACTTTTTCACCTTTTTAGCTCGTTCTAACTATCATACCTTACACTTATTTGACAGTTTATGCCACAAAAAGGCCAAAATTTCATTTTATTGTGTTTTTATATCAAAATCTCATCACTTTGACTTAGTGGAAAATGGAAAATCTTTAGTGGTGACATCATCGTGTACCAGGAGGCGTAAATAAAAACTCCAACCAATGAAACCATCACATATCTTTGAACAGTCCCGCCCCTCCGCCCTCCCATCCAATAAAACTGCCTTTCTCTCCCTAACTGATCTCCCATTGCTTTACACTTTTGAATGCTCCCTCACTGCGTTATGTCCCGCCCCAACATCCTGTTTCAACAGGAAATACATCATCATTAAGGAAGCAAGATGCTCTCAACATGCTGTTTCACTGTGACTTGAAGATCCTCGCTCAGGGCGGCTCTGCGGTAGTTTTCCCACCCAGGTTTCCCAGCCGGTCCCGAGATTCAAACCAGCAGCGTTCTGGTCACAAGTCCGCGTCTCTAACATCGACTCAGAAAATACTCCATTGCTCAGAAGTGTTGATGTTTCAGTGCCAAGCAATCGGAGCTGCCAAGTGTTGATTGGAGAGTTGTTTGTCCACTCATAGAGCCGATCTGGTGTGGATTTTTTACAGTCTCAAGAGATAAATTTACACAGAAGACTTTGCTGTGTAGAACCTTTTGCAGCCATCTCCGCTGCAGTTCAACAGTCCTCTCAGGTTCCTCTACAAAGACAATCACTGAATTCCCAAAATGCCGAATGCGGCTCCCCCAGTGAATCTAAAAACACTTCAGTAACCTCCCAACTGTAAGCAAATATGACACCCATCATGAAGCCGCGCACGGTTGACGGGCCAATTTTTCCATCTACGTTTCTGTGAAAATAACATTTCAGTTTAGCATAACTGCGGCGGCGCTGTCGACTTGAAGCGGATGCGGCATTAGAGGAAAGTAAAAACCCATTTTGCAGACAAGCAACAGGGGAACGGCAGTACGAATCTATCATTGTCAGAGAGGAGTTAAAGTGGATGTGACTGGCTTTCAGTTCACATTTTTTATCTGTTGATCTAGCAGAATGTATTTTTCACAGGCGGTGTCGAGGCTGTGACCGAGTCTACACTTCAGCACTTTGAATGGAACATGTGTAGGAATATTCTTCAAGTGCGTCACAGTCAAATGAATCAGAATCAGTGTCACTTTGTTCACCCGGTACAATAAATTTGGTTTGTCTTGTCGGCACTGGTGCAGAAGCATATCAACAACGAACCTTAAAGTAAAGACCTAAAGTAACACAGTATACTAACAAACCTGGTGCCGTACATACAGAGCAAGACAGACAGTAGACTATACATACAAACATACATTCAGTATTCAATCTGTGTATTCAGGCCACACATAGTGCTGGAGACTAACTTTTTTGTCTTCCAGTCACAGCGGCTGATACATTCCAATATTTAACAATTTCACTATTTTACAAGCCAGCTAGTACTTCTGAACAGTGATTGGTCACTTACTAAAGTATCTGGTAATAAACCTATGAGTCACAAACACAACCTGCCAAAGGCTGGTAAACAAAAATAAATGTACCTGCCAAAAGTGATTTTTACTGCCCAATCTCATTAATATGTATTTTTCATGGAAATATGTAACCTTGCCTGTTTTCAGTGCTATTTCTTGTGTAGAATCGGGTCCTGTGTGAAATATTCAATAAAGAAACAAGAGCAGATTTAGAGTTTCAGTTTAAAAACTTGCTCAGTCATGTGCTATTTGTTGGAATAAGTTTAATAATTAAGTTTCAAATTTGGCTAGTTAACATCCAGACAACGGAGAAATGGGAGGACAAGTTTGCAGAAGTTTAGACACTACCGCTTTGTGTACAGCAGTGTAACAGGCAGCCAATCAGGAGCCTGTTTGATACAGAGCCACTGTTTTGATTTGATTTGATTGGCTCACGGTCACAGAGAGTGTACGGTGGCCAGCAGGGACAAAGTTTGAGAAGAGAGAGGAGAGACCAAAGACTGAATATAGCCGAGGTGTTCAAATGTTATCTTCTCAAAAAGTTTCCAGCCAACTGACTCTTAGTGATTTATCCTCCAAAGACTAACTTTAGCCTCATTTAGCGCTTAGCAGGGGGGCGGAGGTGGGAGTGGGGGGGTGCAGAGAGTCCAGCATTGTGTTTGATTGTGTTATCACCATTAGATGCACACTACAGCTCTGTTCTATATTTGATAGAGCTGTTTTCTTTTGTGCATATTTCATATTTCCCCCTCCCTGCTCCCTTTGAAGTGCAGCTTGCCAGGCTCAGAGAAGGCTCTGCTGAAAGTTTCATAGGAATTGAGCTCGAGAAAACCTGAACTGGACCACATGAAAGCATGGAGCAAACTTATATTACAGGTGACTTGTAAGTTAAGTAAGGGGGGAGATCAGCAAAAAGAAAGAAAGAAAGAAAGAAGCGAACAAAATGTCCTTGAGGAGGAGAGGGAAACGTTTCCAAATGTATTCCTCTGTAATTGAAGGTTTCATTTTTACATTTCTGACTCAACTGTCTGCTGAATGGCATCCATCCTGTTGGACTTCCACAAAACATGTGATTTTGAGTGGATGACACCTTTAAATAAACCGCATTCTGTATCAGAGAAGAGAGTGGGAGGACTGAGCGCTTAACACAAAGTTTTATTTAGCACATTAAATGCACACA
>NC_136002.1:31834188-31881614 GCF_048128805.1 Centroberyx gerrardi
AAACTCAGACATGCATCGTCATCAAGCTGAAAAACAAGATGAAAACAAGGCTGTTCATTGAGTATTTCACCCAACTTGGACTGTAATTATCTTTGTTCTGCACATGTGCTTGTGTCAGTTGAGGGATGTTCAGGTTCAGGTTGTTTTTATTCATCGTCATTCATAATGTGGCGTTGTGAAGCCCTTTAACACTGTAACAGTGAATAACAGTTATACAAATAAACTCGATTTACAATAATCAGCAGGTGGCTTTTTTATGTGAAAGGGATATGTAGCACTTTGGATTGAAACCCTTCAAACACACACACACACACACACACACACCTCATTCAGTTAGCAGTAGCCAGCAGGGGGGTTTCCCAGCAGTTTGATTGGCTCCATTTCCACTCTGCTGTGTTCATTCAAGGATTTATGTAAAATTATTCCAGATTGTCTCCCTACAAACAATCAGACACACAGCAGCTAACATCCAACATGGAAAATTATTTAAATTCAGCCTCCACAATCACCACAACACACACACACACACACACACACACACACAGTACAAGTATGCCATCCTCTTGATCATTAAAAAGTCAGATTATACAGCCTTGGATCACAAAAACACACACACACACATAATTAGACTCTCTCTTACACATATAGACACACACACACACACACATACACACACACAATGCTGCACCATTATGCCATGCACTAAATCATTTAAAAGTAAGATTATGCAGCCTTTAATCATGAACACACACATATATACATACTAGAGGTGTACAGAGACATCATTATCTGTCTCTGTATCTGTTCAACCAACAAAATGATCTGTCTCTGTCTCTGTATTCAGATAGAAGACCAGAAGTGGGCGTGGTTTATACCGGAAGTCACGTTGAATCGGGCAAATGTTGTATTTTCTAACCTAATATTCATTGGCAATGCAATTTTTGTGCTTTCAAAGCATCAAATTGATTTAATATTGGCATATAATTAATTATGAAATATATTTCCACATCCTCATACTGTACTTTTCATCTCTCTCTCTTTTTTTTATTTTTTATTTTTAACTAAACTAAGTTTTATGAACTGTCTGAACCCCCCCCCCCCCTTTACCTGGGGGACAGGGTTAGGGGGTGCTGCAGAGTCCATTGCTAGCTTCACACATCACTTGTTGCTGTCACTTGAACTTGTTGCTGTCTGTTTAAATAACCATGAAACACTTGGTAGGGTGTTAGTGGACAAGTCAAAATTCCATGAAACCTGTGGCTGATACATACAGCATGTTACATCTTAAACGCATTAATATTGATTGAAATACAAGGTAAAACATCGTTTTTTTCAATATTTCGACTGGTTTCTTTAAATGGAGGAAATTAACACATACAGCTAAAAACTACAGGTTCTAAGCTTCATGTAGTTGTATAGGTTGTGGGGGTTTGAAAGAAATCCAGCTGCCACACCAGGCTTGTGTCTCTCTCGCTCCCGGCAGCACCAGACTCGGTGGGCGACTGCAGAACAGATCACTGATCAGTAATGTGGAGGAAATGAAACGACTGGTTAGTGAAATCAAAGTCCTGTGTTGCAAACAGAATGGGCATTTTTATCTTGTGGCCACCCACAATTTGAAGAAGCATAATGGCTGATGCACAGACATGTCAATCATGGCTTTTTTTTTTTTTTTCGAATATTAACGAGCAACTTCGGGGAGAAGAAATATCTGTTTCCATCGCATTATTTGTGCTTTCCCAAATAACGTATTCAGATTCGGGTACATCCCTAATACATACAATAAAACTATCTCTCTCTCTCTCTCTCTCTCTCTCTCTCTCTCTCTCTCACACACACACACACACACACACACACACGCACACACGCATATACACACACACTGTGCCATGTGACTGTACCTTCTGCTTCTGAGCCACGCTGAGACAGAGATGAGATGAAGCGAACTGACTGATGATGCTGATTGTCTTCATCCAGCCATGACACACACACACACACACACACACACACACACACACACACACACAAACACACACACACACACACACACACACACACACAGCAGGGAGCACATGAACATGCATACCCTGTTGAGAGCACACACACACACGTGCACACCCATGCTGCGGAGAGCACGAATCAGTTAGATATATACACACTCATCCTGTAGAGAGGACACACACAAATACACACACACACACACACATTTACACACACATACACACATATCCTGTAGAGAGTCCATGCACACCTTGCAGAGAGCACACACACACGCAGGGAGATTCCCACATGTTTTCATGCTCATACACACACTCTCTCTCACACATACACACACACACACACACACACACTCACACCCTGTTGGAGCACGCAGAATATTCAAACCCCCTCCAGTCACCTCAGCGACAATCTGAAATCTTTCAAACAAGCCTTTCAACCAAGTCATTAGTTTACAAGGCAAACTGAGGGCAAACAACTGATTCCTGTGGTTTGGAATAGGCACAGGTGTGTGTAGGTGTGTGTGTGTGTGCGTGTGTGTGTGTGTGTGTGTGTGTGTGTCCCCTCCACCCCCGCTGCACACCTGAACCTCAGTTTGATTGGGACGGCGACTGGCGGCGGTAATGGTGCAACAGTTCTTCTGCAGATGAGCCGTTTCCAGGGGAGCTTGGGAAACAGTAATGGGGTGATGATGTCACCGCAGGAGACCTGGAGCATGCTGGGAGGACGCGTTGCTCTTCGGGATGCACCGATACCGCACTCTCACTGCCGATACTGGACACCGCTCTCCCTTCAGCCTATATCCAGTTCATAAATCTTCTCCGCTGTCTGTTCTAAGCAGCCGGTGTCTGGTCGCTCTTTCCTCTGCCGCACAGGAAGTGATGCGTTTTACGTTTCCGGTTTGTTTGGAATGAACAGAAGAAGAAGAACTGGGTAGTTAGCATGAGCAGTGATAGCCACCATGGCTGAACAGACAAAGAAAAGAGAAACTCAAACTGCAGCAACAGAAAATCCAAGCTCCGCCCACACTGTTTGATTGACAGGTGATCTGTGGGAAGAGCAGAGCAGAAACACCACAGTGAGGCTGAGGGACAAAGATGGAGACTGAATAAAAAAAACAGATTAGCACTTTAAGATACACTTGATACACTGTGAACCAGCAGTACTTTTCACTACTGATATTGATTCTGAGTGCTAATCTCTATCTGTTGATACTGAGTATTGATCTGATGTAGCACTTTTAAAGAGCAGTACAGACACACACAGTTAGTTTGGGGTAATTGGACAAACATGAAAAATAATAAAACAATTGAGATATAATCCTTTTTCTGCATTAGAGAGATCAAACCTCCATTCTGTCTGCAAAAGGCACAAAATCAGATCACATTGTTTGAATCCCTGATGTGTTCGACGAGTTTCCCGGCCCAGCAGAGTTAGCGGAGTGTCTCTAATTGATATAAATGAACGATCAGCATCTCTCACTTTAACTCGGTGTGATTGGGAAGGTGACTGGCAGCGGTGCCGCGTCTGTTCCTCTGAAGACGAGCCGGTCCCGGGGGAGCGAGGGAAACGCTAATGGAGCGATAATGTCACCGGAGCGGTCCTGAAGCATGCTGGGAGGACGCGCCATTACTGGGACTGTCGCTCACTTCACTGCTGAGATGAGCGCTACGCTAAAACTGATTTGAATTTAAAGGAGATTCTATAAATAAATACGTCAAGGAATGTGCGGATGCTGCTCTTCTCTGTCAGTACAGAGGCTCGGTGAAACCAGGTAGCAGATACTAATGTTTGAGATATAATCAATTTTCTCCATAATGAGAGATCTGGCATCCTTGTGGCAGTCGAGGTGCCGTTGAGCCAGGCACTTCACCCCAAGCACACCCCGCTTTAAAAAAAAATGTGTCCACTTAAGATACTCTAAAGGACCATTTCTTCTGAACGTGCAGCTTGTCTTCATGGACCCAGGGAAAGTCAATCAGAAGTGCTTTTCCCTCCTTTAACGAAGAAAGTCCAGTGGATTTGGGGTTAAGGGAGAGAGTGACCAAAAAGCCATTGATTGAAGGGTTAAAATAACATTTTGTAAGTTTAACAACACTGGTTGGTACAGAAAGTGGGTCTAGGAGAAGTTATGGATATTTCATTTTAAAATGCAACAGAGCCTTTAATTGGCTGCACTTTCTAATGTTAAGAAACCCTGTTGAGCCGCCCATGAGCACGGCACTGAATCCCCAGTGGTTCCAGGTGTGGCCAGACTGATCCACCAGAAAACAGACAGAATTACTGATGATAGATGTGTGTGTGTTGGTTTGTTCTGAGCGTCAACATGGCGGTGAGGCAGAAGAACAGGAAGCAACAGACTCTACAGTATGAATTCAATAAGAAACTGAGGTGGAAAACCTGCAGTCATCCCAGCGTTACACCTGAATTTGTTTCAGTCGAACCGTCGTCTCTGTGTTGGCCGCTATTTTTCCCAAAACAAACGTAAGAACGCCTCTGATTGGCTAAACGGACGGTGACGAATCAGTCCGTCCAGAAAAAGTTCCGCTGGGTTGAACTTCCTGTCCGTCGAAGCGGATGGAAACCTGACAGACGGAGCGTCGGCGGCCGGACGGCTCTCACAGAAGAAGAATTGAAGAGATCGTACAGGGACAGACACAACAGAGGCTGAGTGTGACTGAGTGTGACTGTGAGTGTCAGACAGGCTGTTGCAGAGAAACAGCACGCGCACGTAGTCCACCGTCCCTGGAAAAATGAGTATAAAAGCAGCATTGATCGCCGGCTCCGGAGCCTTTTCGCCGCCGAGCCGCACTTCAGCCCGACGACAGACTTCCAGGACAGAGCGCGTCACTCCCGCTCTCGACAACACACCAAACTATTGATTGCATCCAATCCTGTGATCAAACAGCAGCAAACACAATGAGCTTTCTGGACAAAGGCCAAAATCCATTGATTTGGAGAAGTGCGATGTGCGTGATCAAAGGCTTATTAAATTGAATTTTTATGAAAGGAGCGGCAGACTTTTGTTTGACTTTGATCTTCGCAGCCTTTGAGCCAGATTCCACGGCGCTGATGAGCTCCGTTCACAGCGCGGCGGAGCCGGGCCCGCGCTGTCCGACACTGATTGATATCGGCTGCACCGGCATTAATATGAATGACAGTATTCAGACATCCATCACCGCATAGAATAGTGTAGCAGCAGCGATCTCAGCAGTGTGAGCCGTGTGTGTGTAGATCCAGAACACACTGAAGGGTTTCCGCACTCGTACAGATATCAGAAGGCATACGCAGGGCACAGATAACTATTCTGACAGGAAGAGATGCTTCAGCCTCCGGGCCGTCGTCAGCGTCGGACACTGAGGGTCCGAGTGCAGCTAAAACTCAACTACAAGATGAATAAAAACATTTACTGCAGCCTTGTAAACTCTCAGCAGTCTTCTCCCTGAGACACTGATCCATATTTGGTAATGACCGTATTTCAGAGTATTAAGCTACGGGAAACAGTTTGTAAGTGCACAATAATGCTTTGTTTGTATTGACGGACAAAAGTGTAAAGTACAAAGCACGGATGTCATGGTTTGTACTTCCATTGTCTTGCAACACCACTGTAGGTAGATGATGCTGTATCAGGAGCTTTTCATTAATACTTACACAATACTGTTGTGGACTTATGGCTGTGGCCATTATAAAGTGTTGGTCTTATCAAGTGTGATGTCAATCAATAAAAATCTTTATTATGGCCTTGTAAAACTACAGTGTATTAACTGTGCATTAAACTATGGAAAGGTGTTGAAAGTACACAGTAAAACTGTGTTAGAACTGACAGATAAAGGAGTAACGACACAATGTATATAAATTAAACAAATCTGATTCCAGTCCCTAACTTTATCTCAGCATCATGGACTCTTCTTCTGTGGTGTTCATACCAGTTAAAAACACATGAAGAAACAGCTGAATATGAGCATCAGTCCAGACTTCATTTTGTTCTGCTAGGCTTTCCAAGCATGAGGAACCGCGTCCGTCTCCTTCTACCCATAATCCCTTGTGTTTTGTAGGGTTTCCTGTAGTCGGTTGGATTAACGAACCGCACCGCAGTTCTCTTGTTAGAGGACTGAGACTCTCGTGTCGTTATTTGGTGCCACCAGAGTTCAAAGGTCATCGTTCTCACCTGGACAAACCAACTGAACTAAAGGAGGAAACACTGCAGAGTTCAGATAAACCGATCAGAACCTTCTGGCTGTGAACGCAGCATGTTCCAGTATTCAAAGAGCAATTTGCGTTTTGCTCAGTTTTCAGCTGTTGAGAGATGCTGGAGGATATATTTTAAAATGCATGGTGGTCCAGCTAAAAACAAGACTGTTTTTCCTAGTTCCTGAAGAGTTGACATCTTGGAGATACAGGGCTTTCACCTGAGAACAGCGATAATAGAGATTTCCACTTAAA
Organism: Centroberyx gerrardi; assembly: GCF_048128805.1. Classification (NCBI taxonomy): domain Eukaryota; kingdom Metazoa; phylum Chordata; class Actinopteri; order Beryciformes; family Berycidae; genus Centroberyx; species Centroberyx gerrardi. The sequence continues at coordinate 31,840,630 of NC_136002.1, forward strand.
GGACTTAAACAGCATTATATTCCAATCGTTTTTTCCTCAGGTTAATACACAGATTAATACACTGGAATAAGGCCAAGTGAAGCGTTCATGTTCATTGCTGTTCAGTTGAATGAACTTCTACTCACACCTCTCTCTCCGTCAGTTCCCTGTGAGCCCTGCAGAGCGGCTCATGGTGTTCACTCCTCTGTAATCTTCCTGGGATTTTAGATGCAACTGTTCCAGGGAGTCAACAGTTTGCCTCGCGCTCTTCCAAGCGATCGATCATTACGTGTTCAGTGTTCCGAACGATCAATAATCCGGTGTGCAGCGTTCCAAACAAATGCACCTAAATAATTCTCGGTGTGTATCGGTCCGAGCGATCGATAATTTGGTGCAGCTTGGAATTTTCCGTCTCGCCGGAGTTCACCCTGACGCCAAACCGAGCCGGAGAGCGGTGATGACAGAAGCACCCGGAGGAGTCAGAGGACTGTTCTAGTTGGCAGGTGAAGCGGTGGAAGCAGCAGGTGATTTTTGGGGATTTACCAAACGCTGTGATCTGTGACTGTTACAAAGTTAACGTGCAACAGTGGGTTTTGATGATTTACACTACCAGTCAAGTTTGGACACACACATTTTTCTTTATTTTTACAATTTTCCACATTTTAGAATAATAGTTAACACATCAAAACTATGAATTAACCAAAAAAAGTATTCAACAAATGAAAACTACCTTATATTTTAGATTCTTTGCCTTGATGGAAAGGAAAAGGCTTTGGAAAGAAATTCATACATAGGATCAACTTCACTGTTTATATTTGTCTAAGAAATTAATTTCAAACATTTAAGCAGAAGCCTTTAGATCAAAATGGTTTTAAGAGAATGAAAAACATAATGCATTTAATCAGGTGTTCAAATATTTTTGACTGGCAGTGAATATATATAGTATAAGTTTGACAGTGGACTTCAGCTTTACCACCCAGCATCTCTATTATCTTCTATTGTCCATCTGTCGCTCGTCAGCTTGACCTTCCACACTTCATACTGCTTTACAGACATTACAGAGTGAAGTTGCTGTTTTCTTTTTAACGAAACGATGGCATTCTACCATAGTAAACTAAACAGTGTCACAAAACTGGGAGACACACGCCAACTTAGGTTAAACAAAGAAGAATTGATCCATAAGGCTACAAAGAAACTGCAACAGAAATACAACATGTGTATGACCAGGGGGCGGCTGTGTGGAGAGTACAGTGTGAATGTTTTGTAAAATGCTAAACAAAAGACAACAGCCAGCAAGGGAGAGAGACGGACGGTTTTAAAGCCGGACCCAGGTGGATCCCATCAGTCCTGTCGTCCCTCCCGGCTCCGCCCGTCTGTTGCCTGGCAACAGAAACAAGCAGGAAGACAAAGCAGAAGCAGTGGCAGGGAGTGGGAGGGCCTTTACAACAGTCACATAAAACAAACATCATTCAAATATGAATGTCATGAAAATAAATCCCACATTGCATCAGCTTCCTGCCCCCTGAGTTACATTCAAACCATGTATTTTTAGATCCAACATAAACACTGGTACCAGTTGTAAGGCAGTTAGACAGATAGACCCTGTGAAGGCTAACTGTTGGGCATTGATGTGAATGGATGGGGATTTTAAGTGTCGAGGCTGGCAGGTAGGTAGAGGGGTACAGCAGTGATGACACAGAGCTGTAAATACCTGGATGGAGCCTTTGAATCGAACTCATAGACCAACAAGATCTGCATTTAAATCTTCGCTCTCCTCCCATTGGTTTCAAAGGCAGTGATTAATATTGATTACGGCTCACAGTCTCAGTGTTGTAAGCTGACAGCCTCATCCAGTGCGACTTATAATGAGTGTAACGGTGATGATGACTGTAGGACTGAACTGATATTTATAGCAATGACAATTTCCAGTCACCCTCCAGGACACGGAAATCCATCAGCATGTCACTGGTATAAATGACAGTGATTGATGTTAATTGCAATGACAATCTTTCTTGCTCATTTTCTCTCTATCTCTCTCTCTCTCTCTCTTTAACACCCACGCATACACTCACACAATAATAATTTTAATGTAATAAACTTTATTTACAGTTAATTAAAGTTACAAACCAAGAAAAGAAGACTGAAAAAAATGACAAAGCTCAAATAAATAAATAAATAAAAGGATCGTAAAAAAAAAATTCCAGACAAACAGATGAAACCAAGGGAATAAATAAAAACAAACCACATTGAGTTGAGTGGCAGTTAAGCTGTAAACGTATAGCTCTATTAGCACATAGCGCCCCCTGGCAGCCGTGCAGCAGCCTGCATGCAGCAGCAGCCTGACTGGTGAGTTCCTGAACTAAAGGTTGCTGGTTCAAATCCTAACAGCTGTTGTCCCTGAGCCTCTGAGTCGGTCTTACTTGTTATGAGAGAGATTTCAGCCCCTGCATCTCCATGGAAACCCCCCCACTGGCCCTGAAGCCTGTGTAAAGCCAGGTAAAGCCCTGCTGGAGTGTTACTACAGGGCCAACCAAGGCTTACCAGGGCTTACTCATCATCTGTGCCGCTCAGCGTCCTCCACACCTATTTTGTGGCTCGTCTTGGCTTTTGTTAACTCTGCCAAGGAGGCTGGAAGGAGGTTAGATTTTCACCCCTGTCTGTCTATCTTTTGTCTGTCTGTCTATTTGTCTGTTTGTCTATTTGTCTGTTTGTCTGTTTATTAGCAAGATATCTGAAAAAGTTACAGTTGGATTTGGCTGAGATCTGGTGGACAGATCGCTCTTGGCCCAAAGATCACTTGACAATTGGTGATGATCTGGATCTGGGATTTCCATCATCACTATTTTTGTTTTTTAGCTGTACCTATTATGCTGCGTTCATGTACTGGTGAGAAAATCCGACATCCAGGAAACAGCCTTGCATTCACATGCTATTTTGTCAGAAAATCACACCCAGAGGAGGAGTGATAAATTTAAAGTGTTACGGAGGCTGCGGCTTTGCACTTTGGAGGATTGTTCAGCATTGGCAGAGGTTTGCACTCTGCTGAGTTCCCTCTACTTACCTGTAGAGATGATTGCTCTGTTGCTCAGTTGGGCTATAGCTTCAAATAAATCACTAGTGCTTTCAATCTTGTGTTATAAACCTTTTAACCCCCAACTGCTCCAGTGAGCTGCTCAGTGGCCGACAGTAGAAGATGTGTCAGTTCTGGGATATGAGCTGGATGGTGTTGAAAAAGAGACACAAACTCACTCAACCGTCCCCAGATTAAAGGGTTTAGCTTGATAAAGAGCATTTGAAGTGATCTACGGAGGCATTTTCACCATGTACTCTATTTTGTTTTCATTTAATCTCGTTAAACTCTATTTTTTCTGTCTCATTTGCCAGTACCCACACCACCTGAAGGTGATATTGCCCATCTGCATTGCCTCAAAAAGTTTCCCCTGTATCATAACCCTCGGACCTTGGTTGATATTGAGTCTACGGACAATAAATAACAGTCCCAGTGTACAGACAATGTAATACACACAGTATTATGTATACTAGACAATACATATCATTATACATTCAGCAGTCTGTACACTGTAGAGTGGCAGCAGTGATTTCAGCAGCGTAAGCCTTCTGCCTGCAGCTCTATCACCTTGTCATTGGTATGAATGGTGTTACTCAGTCCTTATTAATATGAATGAATACTACTCAGACATCTCTACCAGTACAGCACCATCATCAATAGTCGGCCCCTTTGATGTCAGTTAATATTGATTTTAATTCCATTCGAAATCTGTCAGTCAAGCATCATCCACTGCATGCTGACAAGTGAGTCAGACAGACAGGCGGAATGTGGCACAGTGTTGCAGAACTGATCAGCCGGGTTTCAGAAATGTCATATCATGTTATATCATGTCATATCATGACATGATATGACATGATATGACATGACAACATATGACATGATACAGTATGACATGACATCATATGACATCATATGACATGACGTGACATGACATCATATGACATCATATGACATGACATCATATAACATGGTATGACATGACATTTTATGACATGGTATGACATGATATGATAGTATGACATCATATGACATGACATTATATGACATGGCATGACATGACATTATATGACATGGTATGACATGATATGACATAGTATGACATGACATCATATGACATGGTATGACATGACATCATATAGCATGACATGATATGACTTGACATGACATGACATGACATGATATGACGTGATATGACATGACATGACATGATATGACGTGATATGACATGACATGACATCATATGACATGACATCACACAGCACCTCTCCCAGCAGTGATTCTAGTCGAACGGCTTTCTTTCACCTGAGCTGTTTTGCAAGTGTGAACAGAATTACTGAAGCATCTGTGGCTTCATATCGCTGCAGTGAGCGGAGCTTTATGTAACATGGCCATCTAAAACACATGCAATACAGTCGTTATGATTAGGTTCAATTAAAAAACTTCAAAGACCGCAATTAGAGAATTTGTTTTGCATCATAAAAACCCAAAGTGGGCCAAGCAGTCAAGCGGCGTTAGTCAAGAACAGTATTTACAATAGAGTTGTCAGATCTACTCTGTTTCATTTCATACTTTACCTTCATTTCTTTCTTTGCATGGAAGCGCACCTCCTTTAAAACTGGTTCGCCGGCTCTTCCTTTGTCTTCTTCAGACGACACCGTGGGAGGCGGCAGCGAGCAGCGCGACCCAGTTTGAAAAGTTGAAATTCTATTGAAATACTGTAAGTGCTGCTTGGTGGATCAAATGCACGCTGAAATGAGCACAACTACATAACAAATGTCTTAAGTCATGTTATGCAAGATATGTCTGTCTGCCAGCGAGCAAGGCGACACTAGACTGCCAAATTTCATCATGCACTTTGAAGAGACGCGTCCCATCTGAAGGAGGAACAGAGTGACACCTACAGTATCTGGGCTAATCTCTGCTCTGCCCACTGCTGGTGACTTCACTGCTGTCAACTTAATTCTGTCTGCGCTACTTTCTGATTTTAATTCAAGTCATTTAATATTAACTCAATTCATATAGCATTGCTTCTAACAGATACAGCGGGGCAGCAACAGAAAAAAGCTCGCTCTGAGCAACCTGGTCTCATGAAATGACGTGACATGACATGACATGCTCCATGCACAAGGAGTGAGAGAGATGTCTCCCCATCATGTAAGGATTATCTAGAGGAAACATGCAGTAGTTTGACATTGAAGTGGCACCGTGGGAAGTAAGGGTGTGGAGGTGAGGGGGGTTCCCAAATCATGACAACAAGTTTTCTACTGGGAGGGAAGTTTTCATTTTCAGTGAAAGTTTTTCTTATTTAACCATGACCAGAAACTTTAGCCCATGGATAGGCAACCATGTGCCATGGAGGGCTGAGACACTGCAGCAGAGCCACGTTCAAAGCTCCCACCGTTTTGCTACGGTGCAAAACGTTTTCCGGTTGAGCGATTTGTTTGCTCCCGACGGTGTGAAACGTTTTCCACCGGCCCTCTGAGGTGCGTTTGATCCAGTCTGGTGTGTGTGCAGCTGCAGCTCCGAAGCAGCAGAGACGGATAGAAACAGCTGATATGAGACGGTCGTCAGCTCCATGGCTTCACAATCACATTTACTGTACAAGTGCTTGTATGCAGCAATTAAAGAAGTTTATCGTAAGTAATTTTATTTAGCAAAAATGATAAATATTTCTTCTCAGCCGCCATAATAACAACCAGTAATAAACTCTTTGAAACAGGACTTTAAACGCACCACTGTTTCCTTGTGTGTCCTGTTTGCTTCATGTTGGGGCTCTTGAACGTGACCCAGGTGATTTCACAGATTAGTTCCTGCTCTCTGGTTGAAGTTGTGCTCATCAGAGACATCAGCTGCTGCAGACTCTCAGCCTCCATGGCACACGGTTGATCCTGCCTCCACCTAACCTGAACCAAACTGTTTTAGTAGCCTAAACCTAACTGTTACCAGCCTTTTGGTGGTTTGTCCAGTTCCTGCTGTTGTCACATAATCCTGTCATGATGTGTGAATGTGATCTTGACATTACCCGCGTCTCCAACATGTGATCTGCCTTTCACAGTTTGTGCTCATTTCCCTCAGTCTGCGGCGGGGCTGCCGAGGCTCGGTGCAGCGGGGACTTCTGCCGCTGCGCCTCTGTGGAGGTTTTAGGTCAAGGTTGCTCCAGCCTCCCCACCGAGGTTTTTATTTCTCTCAGCGCCTAATAGAAAATGTGGAGTGGCTTGCCTTCTCTGTCTTGTGAATAAGGCGGGCGGGCGGTGTGCTGATCAAGGCCGCTGCAGCAGGCGTGGAGCGTCCAGTCTGCTGCGGTCCAGCCTGACGTGACACACACAAAGCTGCTGCTGGAGGAGTGACACGCTTTAGTTTGACAGAGTGATGCACTTTTCTTTCTTTTCTTTATTTAGGAATATGAAAGACAATTTAATTATCTCAAATTGGGAGCAGAAGCAAATAGTTAACAGAATACAGCGGGGAAGAATAGAATTTAAACAAGAATACAGCAGATTGGTGTTATACTGTATAAACATATGCAACGGGTAATTTCAGCACATTTAATAGAATGTTAAATAGATGTTTAATGGGAAATAACAGGGGAAAGTATGGATTACAGCATTAATAGGGTGTACAAGATAACAGCAGTAGGTTTATTGAGGCAGAGAAGAAATGAGTGCAGAATATTTACAATATGACAAATATGAAGTGGCCTTCCCTCCCTCCCTCCCTCTCTCTGTCTCTCTCTCTCTCTCTTGCTCTCTCTCTCTCTCTCTCCCTGTCTGTCTCTCTTTCTCTCCCTCCCTCCCTCCCTCTCTGTCTCTCTCTGTCTCTCTCTCTCTCTTGCTCTCTCTCTCTCTCTCTCCCTGTCTGTCTCTCTTTCTCTCCCTCCCTCCCTCCATCTCTGTCTCTCTCTCTGTCTCTCTCTCTCTCTCTCTCTCTCCCTGTCTGTCTCTCTTTCTCTCCCTCCCTCCCTCCCTCTCTGTCTCTCTCTGTCTCTCTCTCTCTCTTGCGCTCTCTCTCTCTCTCTCTCCCCGTCTCTCTCGCTCTCTCTCTCTCTCTCCCTGTCTGTCTCTCTTTCTCTGTCTCTTATTTCTTTCTATTGCCTTGCTTCTCTGTCGCTCTCCTTTTCCCTCTCTCTCTCTCTCTCTCTCTCTCTCCCTCTCTCTCTCTCTCTCTCTCTCTCCCTGTCTGTCTCTCTTTCTCTGTCTCTTATTTCTTTCTATTGCCTTGCTTCTCTGTCGCTCTCCTTTTCCCTCTCTCTCTCTCTCTCTCTCTCTCTCTGTGATTCCAGTGTCTGTTTCTGGTCCAGCAATATACAACTCGCTTTAGCACAGTGGCTCTCCTATTCCCTCAGCTTTGTGTGTGTGTGTGTGTGTGTGCGTGCGTGCGTGCGTGCGTGCGTGCGTGCGTGCGTGCGTGCGTGCGTGCGTGCGTGCGTGCGTGCGTGCGTGCGTGCGTGTGTGTGTTCACGCGTGTGTGTGTAAGTGCAGTGCAACATCCCCACCAACTGGTTGAAAAAAGCAACTTCAGGAATGTAATTTGCTCCTCTCCTCTCCACTTCCTTCCCCCTTCTCCTCTTTCTCTTCCTCTCTCTCTCCTCTTTCTCTTCCTCTCTCTTTCTCCTTCTCATCCTCCCTTTTCTCCCCCTTCTTTCTTCCCCTCACCTTGCTCCCTCCACCTCCTCCCTCCATCCGACGTCCTCTTTCTCCTTTTCTCCTTCCCTTCCTCCTCTCCTTCTCACCCTCTGCCTCCTCCTTTCCTCTGTCAATCTCCCTTTCTCCCTTCTTCCTTTTCCCTGTTCTCCCTGTTTGTTATCTCCTCCTCCTTTTCCTCTCTCCTCTCCATCCCTCCTTTTCATTCCTCCTCCTCTCCTCCTCCCTCCTCCAGTCTGACAGTCTCTCTGTTTCATTGCGCCTCCTTCTTTCTGCCAGCTCCTTGTTGTTGTTGTTCATCTCAGGCTATAAGCTGACATGCCAGCTGAAATAATTAGCTGGCACCTCCACTCCCTGTGTGTGTGTGTGTGTGTGTGTGTGTGTGTGTATGTGTGTATAGTATCTGTAGATGCAGGTTTGTGTTTGTCAAAGCGTAGGTGCATTTGTATGTGTGTGTGTTTGCTTATTAGTGTGTGTATCTGTTTTTGTGTGTTTGTGAACGTGTAGGTTTGTGTGTGTGTGTGTGTGTGAGACAGAGAAACAGACAGAGTTACAGTATGATGTGTTGGATCTGTCGTGTCCCGCAGACAGCCGACCTCCTCGCCCCGTCCTGTAGCTGCTCTTGTCCCCCTGTCAGCTGTGTGTTTTAGCTGCAGCGTTCAGAAACGGCTCAGCGGCGCTCGGCTTCGTTGGGACTCAGACGGCCCGGGACTCGGCTGGGAGATCACCAACTTGGAAACGTTACAGCGCGTTCTGTGTAGTCGGACAAAACAACCCGAAATGCAAAAAAAAAAAAGCTTTTTCAGGAATAAAGAAAAGAATGCTCATGCTCTCACTGACGCTGAATTCTCCAGTCTGGTTTAAACCGGCTTTAGGGGCCCAGGGGACTCAGTCTGATCACATCTACAGCTGGTTTTCTCTGGCCAGAACCAAAGCTAAAAAGTTTACTTTGTTGCATTTTTGGTTCATTTAGGTTCACACTGCTCAGTTACTAGTGAACCAGGGCTTGTAAACAAAAGTCACATGACTCACAAGCAGCTTGTTTATTGGACAGAGTTTTAACTTCAAATCAGACTCCAGTCTCTGTAACTTCAGCTCAGCATGATGGACTTGTCTGTCTCTTCTTCTGTGGTGTTCATACCAGTTAAGAACACATGAAGAAATATCTGAATATGAGCATCAGTCCAGACTTCATTTTGTCCTGCTAGGCTTTCCAAGCATGAGGATCCGCATCCGTCTCCTTCTACCCATAATCCCTTGTGTTTCGGGGTGGTTTCCTGTAGTCGGTTGGATTAATGAACCGCACCGCAGTTCTCTAGTTAGAGGACTGAGACTCTCGGTGCCACCAGAGTTCAAAGGTCATCGTTCTCACCTGGACAAACCAACTGAACTGAAGGAGGAAACACTGCAGAGTTCATTACGCAGCGAGGGATCATTCAGTAGTGCAGCATGAGGTCGCCATTAAAGATACACTGGTTTCCAGGAAGTAAAGGTAATGGGAGTTCATGTCATGGGGGTTTTAAGTGTATTAGAAGGTGCTGTTAGATGGAATAGACTAGAGGCGAAACCTGGAAGAGATAAAGTTGGAATTGCTGCTTCTCTACAGCGCTGTTGTCAGTTAGAAACGACATGTGCAAAAGTCAGACTTTCAAGAATGAGGAAAAGAATTCTGATTTTCTCATCGCCGCCCATGTATTTTTGGAAATCATGGTGAATATGGTATGGTTAAATCTGAATTTTTAATGATTTCTGTATGCTTATGCTGGTGCTCCCCCTTGTATCAGCGCTGCTACTGCATGTATGTTGTTTATTTAATTAAGGGATTTAATGACACCTGGGGAAGGACACCTGGTGAGACGGGGGAGTGGAACAGTTTTTCGACCGCAAAATTCTAGAAAGTATACCGCTGAATTAGTGATTAAGTTTTGTTATTTTGAAAGTCAGTTGAAGAATATTTTCGTTAAAATCTTTTGTTAATAAAATACCTTTGTTGACTTTGGATCCGCGGTTATTTTGCGGTCGTTTTGATTGCGTGTCGTCAACCCCGCTCAAGCAGTGGCTTATTGTATGTGGGAATTGTTGAAGCCACTACACACAGTGTGATTGTAACAGAGCCAACTGGTCATGAAACTCACTCAACACATGAATCACTGTGTCAACTTTCAATTCAAGTAAGAAAAAGAAAAACACAAAATTGCAGTTACGGCTTATTCCATGACAGATGCGATAAACACTGTTAGACCCCATTATTATTTAATGTGTTGAAATAAGGATACGTCATTAAACATGTATATTACATTTTAGATCCAACACATTACGCACGGCTGTCAGTTTCCCAACATGTGTGTGTGTTTTGTTCGGTATAACATCATGTATTATTCAAACACACTATTTTTACTGTAAGAGCATACATGGATACAGAGTTTAGGAGGAAGATGGAGAGGAAAGGAAAGAAAAAAAAGGAAGAGAAAGGATGGAAGTTAAGAGGGGAGATGACAGGAGGACGAGAGAGAGGAAATAAGAGAGGGGGAAGTAAGGATGGATGGATGAGAGGTGGAGAGAGAGAGACAGAGAGGGAGAGAGTTCAGGTTTCTGTAGTGAGGAGGAAGGCTTCAGTGGAAGTGGAGAGAGGGATGTGGAGAGAGAGAAAGAGAGGGATGGAGATGGAGTTACTTGGAGAGATGGAGGGATACATGGTCTTATCAGGAAAGAGGGATGGAGGTACAGATACAGAGGGATGGATGGAGGCAGTGATTCAGAGAGAGGGGAAAGAGTGATGAGAGGATGGGAGGAGAGAGAGGGAGGAACAGGGGGAATGTGTCAGAGCGGAGAGAGGGATGACAGGATACAGCTGAAGAGGGAGAGAACGATGAGCGATAGAGGGAAAGAGCGGGAGAGAGGGATGGGAGTGATGTGGAGAGGAAGAGCAATGAGAGAGAAGTGGAGAGTCGGAGAAAAGGGAGGGACGCAATTGAAAAAGAGAACTACTTTGCATTTTCACTTGGTGAGAAAGGATGATAAAAGGAGGAGGGGAGTGGAGAAGAAAAAAAGAATGCTGAAAAGAAGGAGGGATGGATAGACGGAGAGAGCGAGTAGTGCAGTCAAAAAAAAGCTACTTTGCATTTTCTCACTCAGAGAAAGAATGATGAGGATGGATGCATGAATGATGCAAGGAGGGACGGAAGGATGGATGGATGGATGGATGGATGGATGGATGAAGAGAGGGAGAGGTGCAGTCAGAAAAAGAGCTGCTTTGCATTTTTCTCACGTCGAGCAGTCCTGACTAAACAAATCCAGACTGTTCTCACAGCACCGCTGTCCTTTAAAGACCCAGCATCAGATTTCACCTACTTTCTACTGCAGAAATGTCTAGAAAATCATCTTTTAAAGGTGCAACATGTCACACTTTTATACATCAATATATTATCATCAAATTAACAATTCTACCTCGGTCTAATGACTGTAAACCAATGAGAGCCTGGTGGAGCTGATTGGTCTTCTCTATCTCACACCAGTAGTATTGTGAGTGCTAGCATTTTTCCATATTAAGACTACATTTCCCATAAGCCCCGTTGCTTTTGTAAGTGTTTTTTTTCCATCGGCATTTCTCTCCTTCCACCGTCTGCTCCTCTGCTGGGAGCGTTAGCATGGCGACGCATCCGACGTTTCCACTTTTGTAGTCAGAAAGCTGTTGTCCTTCAACTCGTCCTGCCCAACTTTGTTTCCGTGGCAACACTTCCTCAGACGAACTGTTTCGCTTTACATCAACACAGCAGCCCCAGCAACGACAACAGTAAGTAAGCAGACAGGTGTCACAACACAAGCTACCTACATATGATAAGTAACAGTGAGATTCATACCCAGTGTGGATGTGACTGGCGGTGGACCCACTGACTGGGGAGCGTACGCAGGTCTTTTCAAATTTGCTGCCATTTTTAAATGACCACTGTGTAAATATGGAGGTCTACTTGCACATTCCTGACATGGACCTGGGATTGAGCTGTCTCACTATGACTGGATGCTAATTCATGTTCCCATCGAAACGTGCTAGCCTCAATGCTAACAAAGTGGAACCACAAAGCCACTTTTTGACGACTGTTTGCGACGTTTCGGCTTTCCCAGCATATTAAAGAAACTCTTTCAGCTTTAGCTCCGTTTGCTCTGGAAGAACAGAACCTCTTCCTGTTTTGTGCCGTAAAGCGATCCAGCAGATTTCCCTCCAGATCCACCAGGTGGAGAAACTATGGAGGATGCAGAGTAGAGGCTGATGGAGGCTGACAGGCTGATGCTCCGGTTTGTTTACTGTAATTATACTAATGTCTCTAAATGAATGTGGTGATGATTTATTGATGTTAAAATGATACATGTAGCACCTTTAAAAAGATTGCTATAAGTGCAAAAATGATGAGAGGATAGATGGATAGATTGATGGGGAATGGAAAGAAGTTCTGACGTATCGGTATCTAGAGAAAAGGGAGGGTGAAAATAACCTTTAGAAAGAATGAAAGATGATATAGAGAGGGATATAGAGAAAGAACAACCAGGGTGTATAGAGATAGAAAGAAAAACAGAGGTATTAAGTCCCATTTTTTCTGGGGGATGGAGAGAGAGGGGGAATACAGATCTGTTGAGATTAGGTGTCAGATATTTCTACACAGAGAGAGAGATGGAGCGTTAGCGGGAGCTGAAAGTGTAGAGAAATAAAACAGATATGCTTTTCAAAAGTTTTCAAGGGGACCCACATTTTTGAAAACTATTTTCTTGTGACCCAAACATGACAAACTTTGATATAGCACTTACGCTTACTTTGGAACAGTAAAGTCTATAGAAATGGGAAAAAAATGAAAAAAAAACGGAAAAAAAACATAAGAAATAACATGATTAAATTATTAAAAATTGTTATCAGACCACTGTAAGTGACACTGAAGTGTGGTCTTTTTAAGAAAACATAACATAATACTATAGAGGGACTTCAGGTGACATAATAGGCTACTCCCTCTGGCGGCCATCTTGGAGGTCCTCAGCTCTGTGAACAGCTGACTGTGTTTCTTCTCAACAGAATTGAACAGACGGTTAATTTCTGTCTGTTTCTGACTGAACTGATCATTTCATCACTGATCCATCTGATTGATTTAGTGTTTAGATAATGTCAGCTTGTTAGCTAGCTAACCATAGTATCTGGTCAGCTAACCATCACTGTCTTGTTGTTAAAGGATAACTTCAACTTCATTTTTCAACCTGGACCCTGTTTTCCCATCTTTTCCAGCTCGTTTCGCGGCTGCCAGCTGAAGCGATCTCGCTCAATACTGGACCAATTTCAAAAATTGTTGTCCCCTTTAGTCACTTAGACACAAAAAGATGGGGAAATAGGATCCAGGTTGAAAAATACCGAAGTTACCCTTTAACACATCTGATTAGCACACTAGCTAACGTATCTAGTAGAAGCTAACGTTAGCATTGGCTAGTAGTTAGTTATTATCGGTTGCTTTGCTAAATTAGCCTGCTGGCTAGTTAGCTAGCTAACAAAGCCAAAAACCAACAGTTTGTTCAGGTAAACTGAGCTGACAGTTGACTCTGTCACAGTAATATACATTTAGAAACAAATCTACCTCATCAGACTATTCACTTTGACTTATTACAATACTGGATGGATCTACACCCATAGGCCTACCACAACAGTCTTTTTCAGATTTTTCTTTTTCTAGTTTAGTTGTTGTATTTGAACGCAGCCAATCCTCCAGTGGTCTTCTATGATGGCACTAGACATCGCTGCTGGGAAAATTTGTGACGCAACTCTCTGAAAATACACCTCTGTTCTGAAAATCCACTTCTCTGCTCCGACTTCTGCTGGCAGTCTGACTGAGCCGCTGTCAGCTCTGAAATATTCCCATTCTTTTACACTGAAACATTTCTAAATTCCAATTCTTGTCATAACTCATTATTTCCCGCTCATTCAGTTCTATTCTGCTGCCATTCCTGTCACATATTGTATGTGGACTCTCCCTCCTCTATAATCCATTGGCATTTGGATTTAGCCTCGGTTGCGTTTGGAATATATTCCTATTAATTTCCACCGAAAATATATTCCATTCCATTGCATCTCTGCCATTATTCCCTGCTATTTAGCTCCATCCTGCTCTCCTCCTGTTATGTGCGGTATGTGAGGCTTCCTGCTCTGTATTCAGCGTGGCAGTCAGGCTGAGTTGCTGCACAGTTTGAATATTTCAGCACTGTAAATAAAAGAGTGCGTCTCTTTCCGCTGGTATTTACAATAGACTCTCCTTCAGTCAATCAGCATCTAACTCTGAGTTATTTTTGAGGGTGTGTGTGTGTGTGTCTCTGTCTATTTGCGTGCATCCATTTTGCGTATGCGTGACTTTGTGTGTTTGCTTCAGAGTGTGTGTGTGTGTGTGTGTGTGTATGAATATTTCAAGGCTGTGCTGAGCTGAACGTGCAAATTGAGGAACACTGAAAGGGGAGAAATCAATAGCGATGTAAATGCATTTCTTATTGTCTTGGCTGGATAGTTGTTGGTTTAGCCTCAATTTTATGCACAAAAGCATCTGTGAAATTTATGAAGTGAGACAGACACACACACACACACACGCACACACACACACACACACACACACACACTGTAATTTGTGTGCTTTAATGTTCTCTCCAGATTGTAATCATGAGAGTGTGCCAAGCTTAATTGATGATGTAACCACTGTTTACTTTTACTTCCCCAGGACAACTGACTCAGCAGAAAAATACAGACTCCAACTTTTTTCATTCTCCCTCTCTCTCTCTCTCTCTCTCTCTCTCTCTCTCTCTCTCGCTCTCTGTGTGTGTGTAACTGTTTCTCTCTCTGTCTCTCTCTCTCTCTTTCCCTATATCTCTCTCTCTTCCATCCTCTCTTTCTCTGTCTCTCTCTCTTTATCTTTCTCTCTCTTTCCCTCTCTACCACTCCTCCTTCCCTCCCTCTGTCTGTCTCTCTCTCTTCCCATCCTCTCTCTCTCGCTCTCTCTCTCTCTCTCTCTCTCTCTCTCTCTTTCCCTCCCTGTCTCTTGAAGCATTACATATAAAATATGTCATCAAATATTTGTTGTATATTAGAAATGCTTTTTCTATTCCACATTCTGGAAACCCAGGGCTTCAGGTCTGGAAAGTAGAGCTGAAAAATTAATTTAAAAAAAAATCAAAATCACAATATGAACTTCTGCATTGTCAAAATTGCAAAGGCTGCAATTAATTGCTTAAGACAGAGGGGCGTCCAAACTGGATTTCTGAACAAGGTTTTTTAGAGCTGCAGGTGATCTTTGGTCTATGAATCAAGTACAATATTGATGAAAACCTTTCATCTAGTCCATCTCCATCCAACTCCATCTACTTTCATCTAATAATTGCAATTAGATTTTCTGTCAATATCTTTCAGCCCTACTGGAAAGTCTCGAAAAGTCCAGAAGAAGAATTGGGTCATTTCCATGTTTTTATAAGTTGGGAAACCACAAAAAACTTGTTCTGCTGTCCTGATATACATTTTCTGTGGTTTTAGAGCCTTGTTATCTCACATATTCTGTCGCTGTGAAAAATAATCTTCATCTAGAGAGAGATATGGCAGAGTCAGTTTGGGGCAAGATGACTATCATAAAGCATAAAACACACTGAACACTGAAATCTTCAGATCAAATCATGAGATCAAGATCTGGGAAAAGCATGGGATGTTTAACTTGAAACTGGGCAGGACTCCTGGAAGTCATCCCGCGACCCACCGGAGGACCCCAACACCCAGTTTGACCCGCAGCAGCAGAGCACCACAGCACCATGAACTGACTCCTACCTTTCCTTCTTCTTCTTCTCTCTCCAGGAGCGGAGCCATGGATGCCTCCTCCCTGCTGCTCTCCCCTCTCCTCCTCCTCCTCCTCCTCTCCCTCCTGCTCTCCTCCCTCCCCCCCTGCTCCTCCTCCTCCATGCTGTGTCCGAAGCGCTGCACCTGTCAGAACCTGCTGCCCTCCTACACCGTGCTGTGCGCCAAGACGGGCCTCCTCTTCGTCCCGCCCAACATCGACCGGCAGACGGCGGAGCTGAGGCTGATGGACAACTTCATCACCACGCTGCGGCACCGCGACTTCGCCAACATGTCCAGCCTGGTCAGCGCTCCCTGCTCCTGCACATTTTTAATTCTGTTTCTTTTTTTCTTTCATGTTTATGTTTTATTTCATGATGTCGGCTGGCTTGATTGTGATTGCCAGGCAGCTAGTTGTCGATCTTTCTTGTTTTTAGCTGTTTTTTCATGTTTGTTTGTTTCATTCTACTTAGCGGAAAACTTCTCAGACAGACAGAAGTAGTATAAACATTATATTACCTTGCTGTAATATGGGATGATGTACTGTCATTATCACACAGTAAGCCCCAACAGGGTGAATCAGACCCTGGCACAAAGAGGAGGCTCGCTGTACATTAGTTTGCTTATTACAGCTACTTCCCAAAGACATTCATCATTTGACAAAAAAATAATCAAAATGACTTTATTACAAGCTTCTGATAAGAAACAGTTCAGCAGGACTACAGAAACATCTGTAGCTAGCATCCACACTCCAGCAGAACTGTAACCATAGCAACGTAAACAAATGTGATTCAGTCTCTAACCAGCAATCACAAGTTTCGTGCTCTCTGAATAAATTAAAATATGATATATAACCTTGGTTAGCTGGGTGTTTGGACTGCAGAGTGACAGGATTAGATGAGAAACAGCTGTTTGTTATTCTGAAATAACAGAACCTAGAATGGGTTTATTGGCCAATCAGGATTGAGTATTCAACATGGCCATATAATAGTTTACAGGAGCAGGAAATAGACCAGAATGCATTGCAGCAGCAAGACAGGTTGGGTTTCCTCACCTGGAAAAATTATCTCTCTTGCTGTTACTATGCTATCGTTACCTCTCTCTCCACCAACACGTAAAACCAACAACTGAATACAACAAGTTCTCTACTCTTCTCTTAGGGTTGTCAAAAGGCATTCTGGGAAATGTAGGAAACCACTAACTGCAGTAGAAGTAGACGAGGCAGGTTGAGGGAAAGTGGGTTCACCAAAAAAGTTAATTATATCACTAAATAACTCCTGAAATGCATCCGCAGACTGATGATAAATAACAGTGGAAGGGGATCAGAGGGATTTTTCCTTTACTGTAGCGTTCAGCTTTCTGAGCACAACAAAACACGCTAAGCTCTGAGCGCTGTCAAGAACACGCAACACAGTGACCTTTCGGTTGAAAAGAACAAGACAGAGGATCCAACACCGTGAAGAGAGCCTCCATGTTTATTCTACACAAAACATGAGGAACATCTGCTCCTTCCCACAAATAGACTGAGGTGAAATCTGCGGTATCTTATTGATTTCACCAATTAATTCCACTATAATCATGAAACGGAGATGTAGATGAAGGGGTCGGTTTCTTAAGGCTCCACTGCACACATCACACCGAGAGCGAGCGCGCATCAGGATCTTTAAACATTAAATAGAGGCACTCATCGCAGCTGGAGACTTCCTCAACATCCTATTAGCAACTTCGTAGCTGTCACTCATCTGAAAAATAAGTTTCCTCTCCAGTGTGATCACAACAACACAGACCATGTTTGCTCACAGACAAGGAAACGTGGGGAATGAGATTTGAATCATTCGACGGCGAGCGTGCAGATGTCTCCAGTGAAGACAGACAGCGCGTCTCCAGAATGGCTTTAGAAATGTGTGGCTGTTGATCGACTTTTGCCGGGTATTCATAAAAATTAGTTTCTGCATCTTCACGTTTCAGAGGGAATCGGCTCACCGCCACGCGACCCCGTCCAGAAACACCGTCTCTTTGATCAGAAGCTGAACTGCCGGACTTACAATTAATTTATCATAGTATTATTATCTATTAATTAAGCCCTGACCTCATTTTTTTTTACTATTTTGTCTCTACTTCTATGCCTCAGCTGACCCGCAGGACTCGATTTCGAGGATTAGAATTAATTACTAATATTATTATTAACTTTTAACGAACACGGGCAACAGGTCGGCTTCGTGGTCGGAGGCCGTCCCGTCACCTGAAAGCTGGTTTGAGCCCCATGAGGGTCCGTCCAGCTGAAGTGTCCGACAGCAAAACACTGAATCCCCACCGGCTTCAGGGCACACTGACCTCTGACCTCTGACCTCTGACCCTCCCTGTGAAGGAGGGAAGGCAAAACGATGAATTAGAAGAGTTTCATTCTAAAACTTGATATCGATATCTAACTTTGTGAAACCTAGTCTAATAAACCGATTACTGGCACAAAATGAAAACAATTGATGGTGCTTTTTAAAGGATAGTAGGAAACTCTTGGCTGACAAAATGTTTTACAGATTGAATCCTTTATAGTTTACAGACTTTGAATGACAAACTTCAGATAACTTTTCCCCCCAAATTGTATAAAAAGTAGATGGATAGAACTTTTCATCTCTCAAGTTCAAGTTTGTTTATTTCTACAGCCCTTTATCACATTAATGTCTTAGGACTTTACAGAGAATGAGCCTGACTAGATCTAACTGATCAACAATCAGCCAGAGAACAGAATGATACAGAACAAACATCAGGAAGACCAGAAGCAGATGTTAGCAGCCTACATATTCTACGTATCCTAACCTACCGGCTCCACCAGCCTTAGACCCTCAGTGCAGATAAGGAAAACCTCCAAGAAAACCTTGTTAGGAGAAAAAAAATGGAAGAAACCTTGGGCAGACCGAAAGAGGGATCTCCCAGCGTGCAATGGGTGCCGGCTGAGTATAATAATGATGATAAGTTTCCGTTTGTGTGCGTGTGTGTGTGTGTGTGTGTGTGTGTGCGTGTCCAGATCCACCTGACCCTGAGCAGAAACACCATCAGTCAGATCAGGCCGTACGCCTTCGCCGACCTGCAGGATCTGCACGCGCTCCACCTGGACGCCAACCGCCTCACCACGCTGGACGACTCCCACTTCCAGGGCCTGGTGAACCTGAGGCACCTGATCCTGGCCAACAACCAGCTGCACAGCATCTCAGACGGAGCCTTCCAGGTACCTGACTCAGAAACTGACACTACTGCTGTTGTTACTACTACTAGTGCTATTACATACTGTTATAAACCCCCTAACCCTAACCTAGAATAGACATCTGATGTGGTACCAAAATAGAAAGCATCGGATACCAAATTGTATATATTAGTGTATAAGAGTGAGCTTTTCAGGTAAATACTAATACTACCACCATCACCACTACTAGTACTACTACTACTGCTGTTTCTGTTGTTACCACTACTACTAGTACTACAATTATTACTACTCCCTCTACTACTACTTCCACCACCACTAATAATATTGTAAAGTAGTATTGTTACTACTATTGTTACTACTACTATAACACTGTGATAAACTATACTAGTCCACTTAAAACATCTGACACTGGCTAATAACCAGCTACATAGTATATCAGAGAGATATTTTCAAGTAAAAACTGCTACTACTACTACTACTACTACTACTGCTGCTGCTACTATTGTTGTTACAATATACTGTAAATCCTCTAATAGTGGCCTGTAGTCAGTTAAAAGCCGGGTCTCCGATAATGGCCGGGGGCATGGTCGACACGAACAAATAAAGACCGGCCTCAAATACAGGCCGGGGGAAAAAACAAAGGAAACAAGACTAGGTCAAAACCAGTATATGGCTGGACCGTGTCCGTCTCCTCTCTCCGCCGCTGTCCTCTCCACCGCGCCCACGGCCCGCATCGATCCTCCCGATCCGAGCCCCGGACCCCCGCCGAAATCTCGGCCGGATCACCGGGAACACATCGGTGCCCGGGTTCAGTTAGCTTCAGTTAGCTTCAGCTTACATGCAAACAACGGTGGATACCGGTAAACTCCTGCTGCCTGTTTGTAACTGTAGTTTGTAGTAACGTACAAGTGCCACAAGACGGCTCGGCCGGCGGAAGTCTCTGGAGCGTGCCGTCGTCGATTACCGTAATTATCGTAATGCATCGCAGTAACAAAAAAACGTCTACCTAACGAACCCCAACAGAAGCAGATCAGAAAACAAGGAGGCTTCGTACTAAAATATGAGCAAATATACTTATCAAACAGAGGGAATTAGAAATAAAGGCCTGTCTCTAATATAAGCCTGCTTCCAATAAAGGCCTGGTACCCTCTGCAGTTGATGCAAATAAAGGCCCGGGCCAATATTAGAGGAAATACGGTAGTGTAAAACTGAACCTTTCAACCTCAAGCATCTGATAGTGGTTAATGAGCAGCTGCCTTGTACATCAGAGGGAGATTCTCAGGTACTGAGTGTAATGTATAATACTATACTATGTTAATACAGTATATTTTTAGGAATCTGGAGCACTATAGTATAATCTGCAGGCAGGAATTTGTTTCTTTGCATATGTAGTTTATTCATGTGAACCTGAGGTGTGTCTACCTGTCCCGAGCGGAGGTGAAGCAGCAGGTTGTCGTGTGAGGTGAGGAGGAGCCGACTGTCCGGCTCCACCGGGACGGCCCCAGTCACTATTCCCTCACGCAAACTTATTTTAAACCCAAAACATTTACACTAGTGCTGCCAGCAACCTTATGATTCATCATCCAAACCTTCAGAAATAGACTGGCGTTGTCACGACTCTGAAAAAGTCATCGCAAAGTCATCCGAAGCTCTTCAGAACTAATTCGGGGACTAAGGGTCAAGTGCTTTGTGAACACGACCCCGCTCTGTTTCCACGGCTCAGCTGGACAGCTTTTTAATAACCCGGCCTTAAAATAAACTGTTTTCCGCGCCTCATTAAGTGAAACCGTCCTTTCGCTGCTCATTAAAAGTGCAGCGCCGCCGCTCCGGAGCGTCCCCTCCGGACCGCCTCGCAGACCTTTACTGAGTTTTCCACAAGAACAGAGGAGGAGGACTCGAACTTTTAACCCGCTGATGGACCGGACCTTCTGAACTTCAACCTGAACTTCACTCTCTCTCTTTCTCTCACACTCCTCTCTCTCTCTTTCTCTCCCTCTCCTTCTCTCCCATGCTCTCTCTCCTCCCTTCATCCTTTCTCTTCATCCACTCTTTCTCCCTCGCCTGGTGTTCAGCTTCCATGAATCTCAGTCTTTAGCACTTTTTGAATTTGCTTGGTGATTCATAGCAGTCTGGTCAAGTCTATCCACAACTGATTCACTGACAAATTGTTAGTTATCAATCAAAGCAGATTGACGTCATCTGGAAGTCATGGCGGCGTTCACTTCCCATCTTTTAAACATGCTGATTGTTCCTGTTTTAATTCATCGATCCATTAAGTATTTTAAGGACTCACAAAATCGCTAAGTCTAGTTTTCTATCACCCCATTCCTTTGCCGGCCGCCATGTTGGTAGTTGTTGTCGCTCTGTCACGCTCGCCATAAGTAGTTTGTCCATCCAATCAGGTTTGTCGGACAGTATCTGTTCAAAATACCTGCTAAAAAATATTTCTCTATGTAGATTATATAACATAGAACTTTGCTTAAACAAACAAAGTCATATATACACAAACTGTAAATTAAAATTCAGCTCTCCAAATCAGTATAATTCAGCTGTAAATGATCATTTTGTTGGCACACAGTAACTCTCCTTCTCCCTCTCTCTCTCTCTCTCTCTCTCTCTCTGAATTGAATTCCCTTCCCTGTCTGATCTTCTCTCTGAACTTCTCTCTCTCTCTCTCTCTCTCTCTCTCTCTTCTTTCTGTAATTGTCGTTCAGAAATCAAATCTCCTTTGTTCATTTTGGCAATAAAGCGGCGGTTATTGTAATGTGAATTGAGGCATCGTGACGTTCAAACTGTGTGCTGATTGTGAGACTTGTGTGAGAGCACTTAGAAAACCATCAACACCCTGATCTCCCATCCTCCCTTCCCCTCATCCCTCCTTTCCTTCTCCCTCTCTCTCCCTTCCCTCCTTCCTTCCCTCTCCCCCTCTCCCTCCCTCTCTCCTGTCTTTGTGTTTTTGCTCATTGTAATGTGCGTTGACTCGTGGCATTTGAATGGTGTTCTGATTATGAGAATTGTATGGAGGCAATTAGAGAAAACAACGTGCTTTGGGGGTGCAGCATTCACCGGGTAATTGATATCCATTTCTCTCTCTCTTTCTTTCCTCCTCTCTTTTTGCCCCTCTCGCTCTCCGTCCTTAATGTCTCTCTCCCTCTCCCAAATCTCTCTCCGTTTCTCTCTTTCTCTCTAAAACTCTTGCTTGCTGCCTTCCTTCTCTCTCTCGTTCCTTCTTTTCCTCCTTATTTCTGTCCTTCTCTCCCTCCCTTGTTCCTTCCTTTCCTCATTTCCTTCCTTCTCTCCCTCCCTCATTCCTTCCTTTCCTCATTTCCTTCCTTCTCTCCCTCCCTCCTTCCTTCCCTCCTCCTTATTTCCTTCCTTCTCTCCCTCCCTCATTCCTTCCTTTCCTCATTTCCTTCCTTCTCTCCCTCCCTCCTTCCTTCCTTTCCTCATTTCCTTCCTTCTCTCCCTCCCTCCTTCCTCCCCTCCTCCTTATTTCCTTCCTTCTCTCCCTCCCTCATTCCTTCCTTTCCTCATTTCCTTCCTTCTCTCCCTCCCTCATTCCTTCCTTTCCTCATTTCCTACCTTCTCTCCCTCCCTCCTTCCTTCCCTCCTCCTTATTTCCTTCCTTCTCTCCCTCCCTTGTTCCTTCCTTTCCTCATTTCCTTCCTTCTCTCCCTCCCTCCTTCCTTCCTTCCCTCCTCATTTCCTTCCTTCTCTCCCTCCCTTGTTCCTTCCTTTCCTCATTTCCTTCCTTCTCTCCCTCCTTCCTTCCTTCCTTCCTTCCCTCCTTCCTCCCTTCTGTCCCTCCCTGGTTCCTTCCTTTCCTTATTTCCTTCCTTCTCTCATCTCTCCTTCTTTCCTTCCTTCTTTCCCTCCTTTCTTCCTTGCTTCTCTCCCTGCTTCCATCCCTACATCTCTCCTTCTTTCTTTCCCTCCCTTCCTCTCTCCTTCCTTCCCTCCGCCATCGCTATCTCTGACTCCCTCCTCTTCCTTCCTTCCTCTTTCATCTTTCCTCCCTTTCCTTCTCTCCCTTCCTCCATTCTCTCTCTCCTTCTCCTCCCTCCTTTCTCTGTCTCACTCCACCCCCCCCCACCCTTTCTCTCTTTCTAAATCTTCAATGCAACTCAATCTAACGAACTTTACTGGCATGAAAGTTAAGAATAGTTTTGCCGAAACATCAAGGTGAAAGCATAACCTTTGATCTCTCTCTCTCTCTCTCTCTCTCTCTCTCTCTCTCTCTCTCTCTCTCTCTCTCTCCCCCCCCCCCCCCCCTGCAGGACTTCCTGGAGACCCTGGAGGACCTGGACCTGAGTTATAATAACCTGGTAGATATCCCCTGGGAGACCATCGCCCTGCTGGTCAGCGTCAACACGCTCAGCCTCGACCACAACCTCATCGAGAGCGTTCCCGAGGGAATCTTCTCCAACCTGCACAAGCTGGCCAGGTCAGGACCGTGGGGGGGCTGGGGGTCTCAAACTGGGGTCTGGGGGACACCCAAGGGTCCTTGAGGGGGCTCCAGGGGGTCCACAGCAAAATGAGGAACAGTTTAATTTAATTCTAATTTAATTCATGAAGGATTAGCGCAATTGGAGAATGTATAAGAATGACTGCTGTAGTCCCAGGTTTCACTCTCATCCTGTTATCTCCCCATGTGCAGTTTTTTTCTTTTTTCTTCATTCTTTTATCATTATTATCGCATACTGTTTTCATTTTATGGTAATTAGGTGAGATACTATAAGCCCTTTTTTTCTTCGCCTGCACTATCTGTGCGGCATGTTTTGTCAATTTGTTGTTATTTTCTTTAATAAACTAAACTAAACTAAACTAGACAGTTATACAATTCAATATTAAATCATTTGCCTCTGGGGCAACATCTTATTAAACAGGGGTCCATGGCCCTAATATGTGTCTATCTGGGAGTCGGTGATATGAAAATGTTTGAGACGACTGTCCCGGAGGAGAGAGGAGGAGCAGGCCAGTGAGCAGAGGGGTGCCAGTTTCACTTTCCCTCCAGGGAAGGAGGGATGGAAGTGAGAGAAACGCTCGCCATGCCAGCACACTAATAAACTTCGGTTTCCACTGGAAAACCTAGCTGGAGTGTTTCTGCTGTGGACCACATACTGCATCACCTGCCACCTGCTGGCTGAAATACCTGCAAATTAAATCTGGTGCATCTCATCACTGTGACCAAAAGGCTTCTTTCCATTGCAAATGGACTTTGTTGTACCTGTACTGCCTATAAATGCTGTGGCACACTATCAGTCACTCTTTGGTACTACGAAGGTGAAAGGTTCAGCTAAGTTTAGTTATAAGTTTAGCGCAGCAGCCATAGTCTTGTTCTGCACCAAATATATTTAGATATCTTACCAGCATGTTGTCCAGTGTCTGTACTGAACCGACACAAAACAGAAACTGGCCATACTGTGCCTGTGTGGCTGCAGCACAACCTGATCTCACACAAATACATGAAGTGAACACGACTTGTTAACATTAGATTAGACATCTTTATTGTCCACTCACGTGGAAATTCATCTTTGGCTTCACAGACATACATACACTTAAAAACTTCCTCTGCCATGGGTTAGAATACATGAGATAAAGACAATGAATAAGTGGGCCTGTAGTAGTAAACGGTTGGGATGAAAAGTGCTAAAATATTAACAATTAATACATAATTAAGGGATCGCACATTTGTTAGTGTTATCAGAGGTAGAGGGAATCGCGAACCCCTCCTCCGTAGCCTGGCTCGAATGCCCCCTCTTGAACACCGTTTCTTTACCTTCGGCTTTTTCGATTTAGGGTTAGGCCTACGTGCAATTTCAGAGCAGCCAAGTGTCGAAAGTCTAAGATCCAGTTTCCCCGCGTGTCTTTGTAGAGACAGCAGGTGTTCTCTGGAGTAGGTCATGCCATGTCTTTGCACGGGAGAGCCAAAGTTGACGGAAAACAGGGAAAAGTAGGGCGCACAGGATAATCCATACTCTCGTTATATCCATCGCCCACGCTTTTAAAAGCTCAGTCACTCAAACAAAACAGAACACGAACATGTAGATAAAACAATAAAACAATAAACAGTCCACCAAGTGTCGGCGTGAAGCTCTGGGTCAGCCCCGGAAGTTATGTGTTGGTGGCACCTAAAGTGTTCAGTGTAGTTCAGTGTTAACAGGCAGTAGAGTCACAGTGCAGCAGCTCAGTGACAGTCAGGGTGTTGTCGGGTGCTGGATCAGCGGAGGAGTTTGACGTCAATGCCGCCGACCGATTGTCCCAGCTTGTATGAGGGAAATTTCTACCGTGAGTCAATTTAAAATTTTTAGCAAAAGTTTTTCTTATTTAACCGACCAAAGCCTTTCCCAAACCTTAACCAAGTTGTTTTAGTTCCTAAATTTATTCTCATTTCACAACTTTCTGAGATCATGTTGTTACAGCAGAGTGCATCAATACAACATCATGTTAACATTATGTGACACTTTATATAACGGCCTTATTCTACTGCATGAACCTCTGTATTATCATAGCACTGTGTAAGCACTTGATGAAAAGCTCCATAATACATGATATAATTACAGTATTAGAGTATTCTGAAGGTATTTTCAGCCAGCAGGACGGTGACCTGGTGCTTTGAGTGACCGTCCCGTAACCAGACAGTCACAGGTTTGAACCCCACGATGGCCAAAGTGTCGTCCCTGCTGAAGTGCTCTTGAGCAAGACACTGAAGCCTGTAATGCTGTGTGTCTACCTGAGAGAGAAGTGTGGAGAAACAAACAGAATTACACTGTTTGGAATATAGCAATTAATCATTACTGGATGAACATTTAAAGACCTGCAGGCCTTTTCAAACACAAACTCCATATTTCAGGTTACCAGAAGTGTTTGTATGGATCAAGAGTAAAACACTTTGATGCAGCTGTCATCTGGGAGTGCATACTATAATAAGGAGGTTTAGTTTTGATTGCAGATTTCAGGTTATGTTTTGTTCCCCTGATGAGCTGCTTTTGCATTTAATTGATTTTCCAGCCAATTAGTCATAAAACAGAAGCCTGATGCGGGACACGGCTGAGATGAAATCACAGAGCAGATCCCTCCGTGGCAGACCTTGCTGCAGGGAGGCTGAGCTTCAGTTCACTGAGCATGCTCGCTCCTGCAGCAGCACCTTGCTGCACACTTACACAGTTAAACACACTCACAGCTGGGAGCTGCCCAGTACGGCCGAGGTCCCCCTCTGTCGGGCGGCGAGCGGCTCCAGCGGAGCGGGGGGGGCAGCGCCTCGCCCCGGGCCGAGCGGATGGGAGGTGATGGGAAAGGTTACTGATCTCACTGCCTTCCAGACTGAAGGGGGATTTGAAACAGCGACCTTCCAGGCTCAGGCTCGCTTCTCTAAACCTCAGACTGCTGCTCATAGACAGTGTGTGTGTGTGTGTGTGTGCTCAGTGATTTTACTCTACTGGTGCAAAATGATGTTTGAATAACCCCATTAACAGTAATCAATATCAATTTCCGTCCCGAAGAGCAACAGTCATTGAATTAAGAAGAAACAGCTCTATTTTCTGATAAGCAGACATGCATTTATGAAAATATATAATGGGTTGCAGCAGATTCTTTTGCCCTGGGGCCAAAAAAGTTACGGAGCAACTTATTCTCGCAACTCCTGATTTGTCCATACACACACACACACACGTTCATACACTCACAAATTAATCTGCCACAAGGCTGCTGCCCATGAAATAACATAATTGAAATTTGTAAAGTGCAGCATGCTCGCTTTCTCTCAACAGCTATTAACTTCTTGTTAAGTCATCGTTGTTGTTGAACGGCTCTGGAGGGGCTTTGGGGAAAACAGGCTTTCCTGGGTTTGTTGCTGACAACAGTGAATGCTTGAATCCACTACATTATTACCAGACATCAGGTCCGGTGTTTCAGCCAGGAAATTACTGTTCAATTCCCAGAGATGGTGTAGCGGCTGAGGGAAAACTCCACCCTTAGATTCTCTTACACTGTTTTATATCTTCAGCCTGTAAAACATTCCAGGAGTTATTTCAGGATGAAGCGTTGTCATTTTCAGTGACGATGTTCACATGCCTCTCGAACCAAAAAGGTTACCTGAGTGACCGGGTTAAGAAGGTAATTCTCCATGCATGTAAACGCAGCTAATGGAGAAAATGCCTCATCTCTTTTTTAAAAAAGGACAAGACATTCGTGTTTGTGTGGCACTGAAAACTCTGAGGGGAGGTTGGCGAAGAAGTCATCGATCCATCTGCATTTACTGAATTTAGAGGAGAGAGAGAGACAGAGAGAGTGAGAGAGAGAGACAGAGAGAGAGACAGAGAGAGAGCGAGAGAGAGACAGAGAGAGAGCATGGAGCTTTGCTTAATAGGAACTTTTCAGACCTTTCGGTGAGTTCATTTAAAAAAGTGACTGGTGGCTAATGGAAACACTTTTCAAATTTATACACCGTGACATTTATAATTCACTTAGCTCTAATCTTCACCTTGAAACCAGTGGGAGCAGCGAGCAGCAGCAGAGTGGAAGAGGGATGGAGGACAGTCATCTCCTCCTCTCTCTCTCCCTCTGTCTCCACTCTAAACACAGCATCCCTCCCTCAGACTCAGATCGATCGGTCAGCTAACTGAAAGGCCCCGCCTCCTCTCACCTCCCTCTCCGCCCGGACGGGACATGGCCGCCGACAAGCTGCAGAAGATTTAGACTGATTGATTCTCTGACCGACGGGCTTATTTACTGACTGATTAACCGCTCTCTCTCTCCCCCTGAGTCCCTCGCTCTCCCTCTGGACCGGACCAGTCGACTAATTCGGTGACTCAGAAACATCACGACACCCGGGCTGAAGGTTCAGGATGATTGATTGACTCACTAATCGACCAACGGCTGCACTGGCTCATGTCCCTCCCTCTGTCTTTCTCTGTGTTGGACATGGCATCCGACAACCTGAAGACGATTCTGACTTACGGCCTGAATGGCTGATTGAATGATTGAATGGTCGGTTGGTTGATTGATCGATCATTCATTCGATGCCTGTAATCGTTATGTGTGGGAGGGAAAGACTCAAATCTCTCTCGGACGATCCCAATCAGCAACGTCACAAATAAATCAAGCATGTTTTGATTTTATTGCGTAATCCTGTGGCGTGTGTTCGCCAAAGACTCAAATCTAAACGGGAATAGCCGATGAAAACTGAGTTTGCGACAGAGCAAGGAAGAGGGGAAACACAAGATCCAATGTGAGCAATGGCTGAGCCGGGAAAGATACTGAGTCTTTGGTTTTTGTCCTACGCACCTGTCACTCAAAGACTTTTAGGTGTGCAAAATTTCCTTTAATTACTTTATGAACTGGGAAAGAAAAAGAAACTTGAACGTCTTCTCCCTCGTTTTTTCTGTGCAAACCGCAGCACAAACCACAACTGCTGCAAGCCGTATGGGCTCCATGTTTGTTTTGGTATCAAAAAAAAATATAAGAAATAAAAAATATATTCTTGTGAGTGCAGGTTTACGACAAAAAATCACATTCTCACAAGAGAACTGTGTCCACTTATTCTCTGTCTTTTTTATACAGGTTATGGTCTTTAGATTTGTGCTCCTCGATTTGTGAGACGTCGTTATGTGTGCGTCACTAAAGACTGAAAATCTACAAATTTAAGTTGTTAAATGTGTGCTGCTCAATCTTTTCATTGTCAGTTATGATTGTAAAAGTCTTTGAATGTGTCCCCGCCCTCTCCTTCTGTCTGATCCTCCTCCCTGTCTCTCCCCGTCTCCAGACTGGACATGACATCCAACAAGCTGAAGAAGATTCCTCCAGACCCTCTGTTCCTGCGGATCCCGGTCTATGCCAAGATGAAGGGTTCCCCTCTCACTGCGCTGGTGCTGAGCTTCGGTGGAAACCCTCTGCACTGCAACTGTGAGCTGGTGTGGCTCCGCAGGCTGACCAGGGAGGACGACCTGGAGACCTGCGCCTCGCCCAAAGACCTGGCTGGGAAATACTTCTGGACCATTAGAGAGGTCAGTCCATGGTTTTACTGCATTAACACTACAATACAGTAAGATAACAGTCATACTATCATAATGGTATGTTGTAAAAGAATCATTTTGAAAGATCTCACTGGGAAATCTTTCTGCACCATCAGACAGGAAGGAAGTGGTTATACTGCTTATACTGTACTGTGGCAGTGCAGTATAATACAGTACAGTACAGTTTAATTATTGTTAATTTAAAAAAAATATTGAATATTTACACCAGTCAAAAGTGTGGACACACCACATTTTTCTTTTTTTTTACTATTTTCTCACATTTTAGAATAATAGTAAAGACATCAAAACTATGAAATAACACAAATGCAATCATGCAGTGACCAAAAAAGTGTTAAACAAATCAAAACTATCTTATATTTTAGATTCTTTAAAGTAGCCGCCCTTTGCCTTGATGGAAAGGCTTTGGAAAGAAATTCATACATAGGATCAACTTCACTATTTATATTTGTCTAAGAAACAAATTTCAAGCATTTAAGCAGAAGCCTTTAGATCAAAATGGCTTTAAGAGAATGAAGAACATAGAACATTCAGTCAGGTGGGTCCAGACTGTTGACTGGTAGTGTACATATGTTTTTTTTTATTGCAGTGGTATGTTACTGCCACTGTAAGAAAGCAAAAAGCCACAGGAGGCCATGCATTACGGTGTTAGACCAGTTAAGAGGCGTTAGGCATGATGTGAAACGGCCCCAAGCGGCTTACCGCTGAATACTACAGTTAGCTGGTGTGGGTCAAGAGGTCAAAGGAACCACTTAGAGATCTGCACTTCATCTAGAGACCTGCTGGGATAATACCTCCGCACCATAACACAGCTGATACTGGGAGAGATAACAATAGAATTAAATGGTGCGGTTCAACAGGATAACATAAAGAGGGCGATCTGGAGGGCTAAATTCAATACCGCCGGGCCGTTTGAGAGCTGGTATGATAAGTGGAGGTGCGCTATGAGATAAAGATGGGATTAATTGGTATCAGCTTAGAGAGGATGGTGTAGAGACCTTTGCCTCACCTCAAGATGAGGCTAAGTAATAGTGGTGGACCTCCTTCAGAGAGGTGCTGTAGGATCTCTATAAGAGGATTAACCTCGTGAAGAGGTCGATCTACAGACCTTTGTGTCACCTGAACACCTGTCTGAGCACATTAATACTTAGAGAGGTACAACCAGGGAGCATAATAGCCTCTCTAACAGTGGAGCTAACTGGAGCCAGCAGGTGTCAGGCATCGCAGTCCCCATCAGCCATCAGCCGCCGAGGGAAAGACTCCTTTGAAATCAATGGAAGCTGCTTCACTGCTGTTGCTTCTTGTCCGATGGAAGAGTCCAAATTCACACATTCATCCTCATATAGTGCATTGAAATTAGTATAAAGTAATAAGTAAAGTTGGTATTGGTTGTTTTCTGCTGTATTGACTTATGTCAAAAATCATAAAATGAATAGCAATCCACAAAGGTTGTTATGTTCAATTGAAAACATTTTTCTATACATTTTTCAAAGAGACAAACTTTCCAAAAGCAGATAACTGTAACCTACTAAAATGTCTGGCGTCAGTGTGTGGCTGTATTGTAGTTTGTTTCAATTCAGATTTTGTTTGCATTTGTGAATACCAAAGCCATACTTATACATATTGATGAATATGTTGCAGGTGTTTCTCCCTCTGTTATTCTTTCAGAACAAGGCACTCTTTGGAGCAGCAAATAGAATTTGAGGATTATCAGGGCTAAGAACAAACCAAATACGTATTAATCCAAGGAATATTGACTGAGTACTGATGCTCTTTTCCTTCCATATCCAACTTCACATTCACACATATTCAGTTACACACATTCTCACCTGGGAGCTGCCCAGCTCAACTACAATCTTTTACGCTCACAGAGCGGCTCCACTGGAGCCATTGCGGGTTAGAATGTAACACAAGATTGAAAGCAATACGTTTTATTTGAAGCTGCAGTCCAGCGGTCATCAAGTGAGCAATCATCTCAGCTGGTAACAAGAGCTAAGAGGAACCACAAAGTAGGTGTGGAGGACGCTGAGTGGCACAGAGGAGGAGTAAGCCCTGCTAAGCCTCGGTCGGCCCCGTTTGGCCCTGCGGTATCACTCCAGCAGGGCTTTACCTGGCTTTACACAGGCTTCAGGGCAGTGAGGGGGTTTACATGGAGATGCAGGTGCTGAAAACTCTCCACACAGAGACCTTCATGTGAAAACAACATGATTGGAGTCCATTATGAAACTCCAGTGTGAGGGAAAGACCACGAGAAACCATTCAGAACCCATGTGAACAGAAAATGTCCAAGATATTTTCATGTAAAAAGATATTTTACATGACAAAATGGAGTGCAAATTTGAGATGTTTTTTATAAGCTCCTTGGGATTATGTTTATCTTTTCTTACTGTTTTGTCTATTTTTATATCTGTGAATAAACTCTGAACTCTCCTGTAGTTAATATTTCACCAATAGTGTATTAATGTGTCTCATTATATGAGGCGTTTGTGTGTGAACCACCTGCCACCTCCCCAAGATGTTTGGTCTGTTTTGTATTGTTGGGTCAGCCTATACTTCAACTGTCCTTATATCATTTCTAATATATAAGGATATATAATTTTCTCTATGATTACATTACGTTGACTCCTATTTTGTCGACTTATCTCCTATTATAGGAGGAGTTTGTTTGCGAGCCACCTATGATAACTCGTCACACCTCCAAGATGTTTGTGATGGAGGGCCAGGAGGTCAGCCTGCGCTGCAAGTCCATCGGAGACCCGGAGCCCTCCACCCACTGGGTGAGCCCCGACGGGAAGCTGATCGGAAACACCTCCAGAACCGTCTGCTACGAGAACGGCTCGCTGGACATCCTCAAGGCCTCCGTCAAGGTAGAGGGCGGATGAGCTGTGGGGTCATGAATGTTGTGGGAATGTGGCTGTAATGTGTTCTGTGGTCTGCTGATCTAGTTTGAAGTTATTGGTCAACTTGAACACTGGGTTTTCATCAAATACCAAATGGTTCTGTATAGCACCAGTGAATGTAATCTTAGAAACTTTTTGGTATATAGAACCTACATACACTTTATAGCCTATATAGAACTAACTAACTTTTAATGCTTCTCTAGTTCAATAGATTGTTTATTTTTAAGAAAAAAGCACTAAAAAGTTGGCAAAAAGGTTTTATAAAGAACAGAAAAATGTTCCTATGATACAAACCAAAGAAACCCTAAAGAGCCATTTATCAGTATATGTACTGAACTTTTTAGAGTGTACTTTATAATGTGTTTCATACTTACTGATTGATTGACATGCACAAAATGGAGAATAAAAGCTGAATCTATTATGATGACATCTAGGATTCTGGAAAGTTCACCTGCATAGCGTCCAACGCGGCGGGGGAAGCCACCGCTCCCGTCGAGTTAGTCGTCAACCCCTCGCCGCACTTTGACCCCAAGCTGGACCCCGACCCGGGCCCCTCGGACATCCCCACCTCCATCAAGTCCAACGTGAGCGGGGGCCAGGCCCGGTCCGACCAGCAGAGGGTCAGCGTGTCGGACCTGACGTCCAGCTCTGCCACCATCAGATGGCCTCCGCAGAACCACATACCAGGGGTTCGCATGTACCAGATCCAATACAACAGCTCCACTGATGATATACTCATATACAGGTAAGACACAGGGTGTGTGTGTGTGTGTGTGTGTGGGTGAGATAGAGTGTGTATTTGCATAGTTACGGTTACATTTGTCATTTCAATGCAACTTGTATCATCTTCCAGGACGCATTAAGTGAAAGGTCTTGATGCACAAAAGAAATCTTCTACATCTGAAAACCAGATATCAGGCTGGCATTGTGAGTTGAATAGAGGGCTTTCAGGTGAGGTAACACACCTTGTGGCGGCCATATTGGAGGTTCCTGGGCAACAGTGGCTGTGAACAGCTGATTGTTTATCTAAACGTACAACTTGTCCGTCTCAGCAGAACTGAACAGACGGTTAATTTCTGTCTGATCCATCTGATTGATTTAGTGTTTAGATAATGTCAGCTTGTTAGCTAGCTAACCATAGTATCTGGTCAGCTAACATCACTGTCTTGTTAACACATCTGATTAGCACACTAGCTAACGTATCTAGTAGCAGCTAGCGTTAGCATGTTCACATTAACATCAGTGTGTTTGCCGGCTAGTTAGCTAGCTAACAGTTTGTTCAGGTTAACTGAGCTGACTCTTCTCAAGCTACAACTCAGAGTGTTTTGGAGTAGAGACTAGGGCTAAAGACAAGACAGTTTACTGTGTCACAGTAACCAAATCCACCTTATCACACTATTCACTTTTACTGAGAACGTTACTGAATGGATCTACAGCCACACCACAACAAGCTGATCAGCTGCTCTCTGCTTCTAGCTGCTTCATACAGATTTATACTTTGTTTGCTTTCCACTGCACTTCCAAGATGGCACCAGCTGCGGCTGCTGGGAGATTTGTGACACAGCTACAAAGCCTCTACAGAGTCTGGACACAATCCAGCCGCAAACAAGTAGCCTAATGTAGAGAGATGGAGGGGGACCAAGGGGAAAAGTAAGGCAGAAAGATTTAAATAAATTCAGCTGCAGTAGATGCATAACAGCCATGTGGCCAAGTGTGGACATGCAATGTCTGTCTCTGTGTGTGTAGGATACTTGATTCTATTTAGTAATTCTACTGGCAGATGAGACATTCAGTTTGTGTGTGTGTGTGTGTGTGTGTGTGTGTGTGTGTCTATCTGCCCACCTGTCTTTCTGTCTTCTTGGCAGGTTGGTTGGATGTCTGTGTGTTTCACTGTGTGTTTGTGTGTTTGTACATATCAGATACAGAAAAAGCTCCTTCCACGATATATACAAGCAAGTGAGAGTGGGTGTGTGTGTGGGTAGGTGCGGTTGTGTGTGTGTGTGTGTGTGTGTCTGTCTGTCTCTGCTCCATATGTCAGAAACACACACCATCCCTGTGTGGGTAGTTATCACCAAGGTCTTCCTCATGTAGGAGGCTGTTCAGGTTTTTGGGAGTGAACAGCTCAATGAGGCGGCATGGGACTAGCAGACTAGAACACAACAGCTACTGTAATTTACCTTGAGGCAGCAGGTATCAGGTCATATGTGTCTGGTTGTTGTTGTTTGCTGAGCTCACAAAAATCCTTGTGAAACATGGTAACGGTGGCACTGTATCTCCAGCAGCTCCAATGGAGTTTGATATGAGAAAATGTTTCAGGATGTAAAACATCAGCGGTAAACGTCAGGTTTTGGTGTCAGTCCCTCAGAATCAAAGAGCGAGGGCTTCTTCTTTCTAGAGCCGCCATTTTGCACCAAGAGACGTTCAACAATCATACAGGGAGAAATCCATCGTAGAAGAGGAGAGAGACCAGTTTCTCCACCCACAGGAGCAGGAGAGAGACCAGAATGCACTGCAGCAGAGAGACAGGTTAAGGGGCGAGACTGTGACTTTTTCTTGACTGGAAAAACTCTCTTGCTCTCTTGCTCTTAGCATGTGGTTGTCCTGGAGCTGGATAACGTCCTCACCCCAACTGTGCCGCTCCGTCTCCGTCTCGTTGCTGTTCCGCTGTACATGGAGGGTTATTGATCACACCGACTGGAGCTGCAGGCCCAGCACGGGCATGGGAAGAGCAGCGTAGAGCGAGCGGCGGGTCGGGACCCCCAGGAGGGCCGTGAAGACCTCAGGGAGGGACGGAGGCGTCAGACAGGTTCAGACAGAGGAACAGTATTAAGATAAGAGGAGATAAGGTGAAGCTGCATCGATCCCCGTGGGAAATCAGGTCTCTGCAGCAGCAGAAGTGGTGCGATTCAGCAGGGAAAAAGAAAACTACAATATAAGCACTTAATAGAATACAAAGTGGGCAATAAAAAAACAATAGATACAATAAAAATTGGCAAAATAATAAATCAATAACAACAAAGAAGCAAAATAGAATATAAACAACTGAGCAGATATGTAAACATACGCTGTTGACAATTTCAGCAATTTCATGCAGAAGGAGAATATGCAGAAATATGTCCAGAGGGAAAAAACAATGCAGCAAATAGACATTAAAGGTGTGCAGCGTATAGTAAAGTGTGCAGTAAAAAGTAAAGTATAGATATATGATATATAGAATATAGATTAGATACAGATACACAGATACATTAATAGTAGATCTTTCTCTCTTTAACCATAAATAGCTTATTAATGCCCGTGTTGGGGAAAGAAATGAGCAGCATAACATTTCCAGATGTTATCTCTAGTAGCACATATCATTAAATATGTTGCATCATATCAAAAACAGCATTATGTTTTCATGAATCTGGAGAGCAGAATAGCTGCCTGGGTCCCAGGCTGATCTGAGGAACTGTCTGTGGAGCCGCTCCAGGACTTGATTAGCAATTCCTAATCAGCAGCTGTGGATTTGGGAGCGTGTTTCAAAGGCTTGATGCCAAGTGGCTGAGTGGCCCGCTGGACCTCCATCAGCCCACAGCACTGACTGACCACTGGACGTCCCATCAGCCACTTAGCCCGCTCCGTAGCCTAGCAACGGCATTCAGAATGCATAATTGAGTGTTATTACTGGCCGTTTTGGAGGGCTGGCAGATGACAGTTGGAAATGTGTCCGCGGCCTCAATTCTCATTTTAACCAAAAACCAAAGCACTCCACTGACCATTTACCACCGCTCCAGCTCAGAGAGCACTCGGTCGAGAGCAGAGTGTCCAAATGGACAATTTGAGATTGAACCATGGAGGCGATCTAATGGGTTTCCAATGACGGGGGTGGGGGGGGACGGGGGGGGGGGGACTGATGAACGCTACGATAATGTGAGGCGGCCGGGTGTCAGCGGCTAAACTACTGCAATCAACTGACAGGCTTTGATTTCCTGCCTGTCACTCCCACATTTACACTATTAAAACAGAAATGCCTTTAGATAGATAGATAGATGGATAGATAGATGGATAGATGGATAGATGGAGTGTTGTCAGGTGTATTGGAACAGTGTTTGCTGTTTTTAGCCCTGTACTCAGTATTGACACCAGGCAAACAGAGGAGGAGTTGTGGGCATTTTGTCATGCTGCTGCTGCTGCTGCTGGTGGTGGTTTGGTTTGGTTTGGTTTGCTGTTGTGTGTGTATCAGTGTGTTGTGTGTGTATCAGTGTGTTGTGTGTGTATCAGTGTGTTGTGTGTGTATCAGTGTGTTGTGTGTGTATCTGTTTACAGCAGGCTCCTCTGGGCCTCGCTCTGCTCTTAGCTCCCCTCTGCTGTGGCAGCCTGCAGGCTCTCCACATCAGGCTTCTGATGGAAAGGTCGAAAGTTTGATTCCCCGGTTCAGCTGGGGAAATCCGGGTATGAGAAGTGAAACCGCATCGCTCTCCCCTCCTTTCATACCGACAGTCGGCGTTCCCTTGAGCCGGGCACTTAACCCCCAGCTGCTCCCGGGGAGCCGGCAGCAGCCTCAGCTGGGTCAGTGTCAGCTGGGCCGGGCTCAGCCTCCCTCTGGGTGCTGGAACAGCTGCAGATGACTGACAGGTCGCTATTTGGAAAACTGCAGCAGTTACAGGAAAAGCTCTCAGCTTCCTTTCAGACACACCAGATATTGATACTCTGACACAATTAAGGAAGCTTCTCAGCAATAATCGTAATGGTGTGATGGCAAAGAAGTGAGTGACTTGAAAGTGTTTGCTAAATAGACATTTTGTTCAAATTCTGCCATCAGGGTCTAAACTATTGATTCTGAAACCACATTGAGATGTGTGGCGGCTCCTTGATGTCACTGAGGCACCTTCCTCTTTTGTTTTTATTACATCTATTGATCCCAAAGTTGCCTTAATGATAACTGTGATGAAGCCAGTATGCAGGACTTCACTATAAATGTATCTTTGCACTGTATAACTAACAAGTATGTGAAGGGAGCCTTGTTGTTAGTAACCAATAAGCTGCATTAGGCTTTGTATTTGGTTTCGTAGAGCCACTGTACATCATATAAGGGCAGCACTATTTTTCTGTTACTAGTCTGGAGTGTAATACAATTTTGGATTTTCACAATGTAACATGAAGAGAAAAGAGAAAAAAAGTAATGAAAATGTCAAAGGAACAGACTTTCAGCTTTGTTCTGGGTCTTTTCTGGCCTTCCTTGTAATCCAGGACACAAGCAAGAAGACCAGTTTCAGCTCAGAGTCCAGTACTTCTGCTTTAGTCCAGTACTTCTGCTTTTGACTGTAAATGAGATGACTCTGCAGCACAAGAGCAGCTCTTTAGCAGAGCCGTTGCAGCGTCCTCTCCACTGTAATACACTGTAATACAAGAGGCAGAAGCCGCCCACTCCTCCTCTCTGCCCCGCCTCTGCAGTCTGGCCCGGGTCAGGACGGGCTGCGCTCTTCATCTCCACACACTGATGATAGTTATTGTTCTAATTGCTGCCACTTTCAGCTTCTTGCTGAGCACCATGTCATTCAATCACCGCTTTTTTTCCCCATCTCAGCATCTCAGAGAAAGCCTTTGGTTTAGGTGTGTGTGTTTCTGCCTCACCTCAGTTTACCAGCTACACAATGCAAGAATCATCTGTCGAGAAAATCCACTGTAACAAAGTGTTGAAAACTGCACTTTTCAAAAGTGCTGATAGTT
The DNA here is from genome assembly GCF_048128805.1 of Centroberyx gerrardi. Lineage (NCBI taxonomy): Eukaryota > Metazoa > Chordata > Actinopteri > Beryciformes > Berycidae > Centroberyx > Centroberyx gerrardi. Next base: position 31,877,992 of record NC_136002.1, read on the forward strand.
CTTTGCTGGATGACAATCATTCAACCACCCCCACATGTATCTAGTATATATACTGTATATAGTGAATGAAAAATGTTGGATCTTCTTTTTTCTTATTTTTTTCAAGTCAAATTGGCAACATCTCACCCACAGAGAGGGTTGTTAAGCTTTTGAACAGGATCTGTTCATGCAGCACATCGCTGGGTGAAGCCATGAGAATAACACAGAACACAGCTGCTCCACGCTCCATGCACTTTTGACCTGAGCTGCTAGTTATCAAGCATCTCAGAGCAGGGCTGCTGATCTAGGGTCGGTTTATCCTTCAAGATCATACTGAGTGTGAAGTGATCAGTGGTTTCAGATCAGTGCAGGCACTTTGAGCGGCTCTGGTCTGAGCAGGCAGGTGGTACAAGAGCAAATCCTGGTGATCCTTGACCCCCCCCCCCCTCCCCCTCTACTGCCTCTCTCCTCCCACTTCAGTGCAGTCAAGTTCACAACAAGCCACCGAACTACCAAACGGGCGCAGGCGAGAAAAATATTTGTATGCGCCGACGAAAAAGCTAGGGCAAACCCCCGTCACGCTCCACGCTCTCTGCTGCTTGGATTAGAAGTGTCTAGAACTGTCTGCTGCTCCATAATGGCAAAATAATGGCTCAAAATCTTCTGCCTGCACATCAACACATCCATTTTTTTTTATTGTTCTGTTTCATAACAGGAGATAAAAGTGTGTCAGTGTGACTCTTCAGCCCAGCGCTCTCCACAGCAACACACAGTCATATGAGCGCCCACTCTCCCTCTCCACCCGCCTCCGCAGTCTGGACCGCCGCCGTACAGCCGCACCGGCACAGTCAGGGCAGCGAGACGCAGTGTGTGTGTACACACACGCAGGAGGAGTGTGAAAACAGCACTCTTCCTCCTCCTGTCCTTCAGCGGTGTTTCCCTGGTGCTGCTCAGGGTGAAACCTGATGGAGCCGAGAGCAACACAGGAACTGATGCTGCAGTGTCAGTGGAAGTGTTGAAACCACACACCTTCTGTCATGGAGATGAGAGTCTGGACAACAACTATATTCAATATTCTAATACATGCCCTTTTTCTTTTTATATAATTTAAAGTTTATTGAGGTTTCCAGTTTTGGACAGTCATACATACAATAATATAATCCAGGATTCAGTACATTAAACAAGGAAAAAGAAGTGAGACAAAATGCATAATACATATAAACCCTAAATAAATCAATTTTAAGGGGGAAATAAAACAAAATAACATGCAGAAAAAGACACCAGATTTATACAAATGTAGAATACCACATTGTTACATCTTTCTCAGTACAATGGGAGAAATACAATCATCCTGAATCTTTAGCAATGTAAAGATGGTGCTTCCCCCATTAAGTATAATCCTACCAATCCTGTCTGACTGTAGCAGTGGTTCTCAACCTGCAGGTCGGGGCCCCCCAGGGGGTCGCGAGATAATTCTGGGGGCTTCCGTGATGTGATTTATGTGATAGGCAAAAAATATGAAATCCTGCCTCTCTGCCTCCTCTGATCAATCAAATGAAAAACCTGAAAAGCCAAAAAGGATGAGAACATCTGCTCTATAGAACCTCAGTTTATTAGATTCAGTGAACCAGTCCTGATATGAAGGAACCTCCACATTTTCCAAACGCTAATTAAAATCCACCTAACCCACCATGACATCAGTCTGGATCCAGTCTGGATCCAACATGTACAGTACATGGCCTTTCTCTAACCTTTATTCATCCGGGGACAGTTGACTGAGCATGCTGCTGCTGTCCAGAAACTGTGAGCTCCAATGAGGCAACAACAGCTCAGGGGTTCAGATGTGGAGGGGGCAGGGGTCGGTTGGGGGTTGGGGGGGGGGGTTACTCATGCAGTTTCCTAGCCGCTGATCTTCCAGTCTCACCCCACACCCCGGCTCTCCCCTCCAGGCGGCTGCCGCCCCATCATAATGTCATGACAAATGGGGCGGTGAAGATTTCAGGAGTTCAGTGAAGTTCAGCGAGCGTCATCTCAGTTATCTTTGCCGCCCGAGCCACGATGGAGCGAAGTTACACATCCGGCTCCATGAATTCTGAATTACGACCGCGAAAACTGTCGTGCATCTCGTCAGCTCTTCCACTTTTTCATTTCTGTGGGTTTAAAAAGAGGTTAAATCCCCACATCAGTTTCCTCTTAATCTACGTTAGGAATCTATCACCTGATCCCTGCACATGTGTAGCCCAGCCCCGAGCTAGTAGCTGTAATCGCTTCAGCAGTGACATGCAGGGAGGGAAAGGCATCCATCACTTTAACAGCCGTGGAGAGGAAGGCTGACGTGACTGGAGCTGCACAGGAAAGATGGAGGCCGGGAGTGAATTCATGTTACGGTTTATGTGGAAAAATGTAACAAATGTACCGGTCAGTTTGTACATTAGCCGATGTTGTGGTACATGTGCACACGCACCGAGGCAGGTAACTCAATAATCAGATTTTAATTTAAACTTAATTCACAACATTATGACTGCCCCTTTAATTTTTTAAGAGTGTGCTGTATGAACTGACGGCTAAACCAATCAGATGGTGAACGGTGAACGGACGTAAAACACACGTCTTGTTTACATTCGAGTGACATTCAAGGGGAATCTGCAACAAACAAACCGGTAAATGTAAATAGTTTTCACATGAACTGGGGCATGTGCAGATAAGCCCTTTGTACATTTACCACATCGCTGGTAAATATACAAACTGACCGGCTCCATGTACACATGTACAAATTGACCACTAAATAAACGAATCGACTGGTACATCTGTACATTGACCGTTTTTTCCACATAAACCCTGACAAATACAGTACCTGGACAAGAGGAGGGTGGAAGGGTTTAAAATGAAATGAAGCACAGCTGTGTTCAGGAACATTGAAGTTTTTTAGACACAACTCCCATTCAATTCCAGTGGGGACTCTTGCTCCCTGGTGATGACAGGGAGAATCTGAGTCAGGAGTTCATTTCTATTAGAGATTCTTGTTTTCTGCCTTTCCTCCAGGTATTCCCTGCTTTTTTGCGTTGTCGTAATCAAACCCCCGTTTAATACTCTCTGGTTCTGACATGCAGTAAGCAGTCAGAGATGAGGCTGGTAGATAAATGTCTCTGGTCGCATGAGGAAGATGCAGACTGGTAGTGTTTATATGAGCAGAGGCAAGGGAGGGGAGGAGTTTACCATTCTCTGAAAATGTGCACACTCACTGTACCGCAAGCCACCAAACATGTTTTATTGTTTTGTATTGAAGATGCTGATAGCCAGTATTTTGTGCTGGTATTCTATATTTATTCAGTGTTTCTCCCAAAATCTAGAAAAGCCTCTGAAGCAGCGTTCAGACCATCATGGGACACTAAAACTCTCCACTGAAACCAGACTGATCAGCTCTTTAAGGCAGAGTGTGAGAGAGAGAGAGAGAGAGAGAGAGAGAGAGAGAGAGAGAGAGGAGTAAGTAAGGGGAAAGGGAAAGAATGAAAGGAGGGAGGAAGGAGAGGAAAGAAGGAGGAAAATAGGGGAATGTGAAGGAAGGAGGAAGAAGGTGGGGTGGCGTAGGGGGGAGAGGAAGGAGGGAAGAAGAAGGTGGTATAGGGAGGGAGGAAGGGAAGGAG
>NC_136002.1:31886814-31894314 GCF_048128805.1 Centroberyx gerrardi
TGCTCATGCTAACTACCCAGTTCTTCTTCTTCTGTTGATTCCAAACAAACCGGAAACGTAAAACGCATCACTTCCTGTGTGGCAGGAAAGAGCTTTCATGAACTAGATGTACTGTAGGATCACTGTTGTGTTATATCAATCAACCATAGAGAGCAGGAAAACACAAATGTATTCATATGAAGAAGTTGCAAATTATTACTTTAAAGTGGAAGCAGCGGGGCTGATGGGAAATGTAGTCTTAAGATGGAGAAACACAAGAACTAACAATACTACTGGTGTGAGACAGAGGAGACCAATCAGCTCCACCAGGCTCTCACTGGTTTACAGTCATTAGACCAAGGCAGCAGTATTGATTAAACAATGCTAATATGCTAATAGCTACATGCTATTCAAATGCTACACCCTGCTACTTCACCTTTAATCTGCTGTGTCACTCAGTGCACATTGGTGTCAGCTAGATCCCTAAAATGTAGAATGTCAAGTTTGTTTCTCTCTCTCTCTTTCTCCTTTCATCTCTCCTCATGGTTTTTCTTTTCTTATCTCTTTCTCCCGTGTTTCTCCATCTTTCCCTCGTTTCCCTGCCCCCCCTCCTCCACTCCTCTCATCTTCTGTATGACGTTTCTCCCTTCTCGCTCCTTCACCCCGCTCTACCTCTCTCCTTTATATTTCACCTCGTCTCCTTTCCCCATTCTCTCCATCCCTCTTCTCTCCCATCTCTCCATCCCCTCCCCTCTTTGCATCTTCCTCTTCACTTCTCTGTCTCTTCTGTTTCTCTTCTCTTCTCTTCACAGTCTCACCCCTCTCTCTTTAATCTCAGTCCACTCTTTGATTTTCAAGTTGAAAATTGTATAAAATAGAGAAGAGCCTCCCTCTCCGCTCTGTCTGCCTCTCCGTCTATCTATCTGTCCTCTGTGTGTGTGTGTGTGTGTGTGTGTGTGTGTGTGTGTCTGAGTGTGTGTGTGTGTGTGTGTGTCTGAGTGTGTGTGTGTGTACTCTCTACACTTCAATTTTCTACTTCTAGTTCAATCTTTTGTATGATTGAAAAACTCCTTTGCTCTTCTGCTTACCAGAACATTGTGTTAGATCTACTCTCCCTGCTCCACTTCTCTCTCTCTCTCTCTCTCTCTCTCTCTCTCTCTCTCTCTCTCTGCCTGTCTGTCTCTCTCTCTCTCTCTCTCTCTCTCTCTCTCTCTCTCTCTCTCTCTCTGTCTGTCTGTCTGTCTGTCTGTAGCAGAGCAGCAGGAACATCAGCAGCAGATATTCTGAACATGTGGGCTACAGGCCGGGTTTTAGGGAGGAAAAGAGAGAAAGACAGAGAGAGAAAAACGAGGAACAGGTCTCCACTGTGCAGCGGCAGGTTTAGTTAAAGGTTCAATATAGAATCAGAATGATAAAAACACATCTAGATAAAATATGATTAAAAAAAATACACAAAGCAGAGATAGAATCAGCAGTTTATGCAGGTGAGATTAAAAAAAAGAGATTAAAAAAAACCTCAAGTGATTTTTTAAAACCAGTCACTTCAACATGGCAGACTGAGACTCGACCGCATCGGATTACAGAATCTAAATGACAACAGAATCAATGTGGTGGAAAATAGTAAAACAACAACAGCCATAAATGACAAGGCAAATTGCAGTCAATTAAAATAGAATTAAAGTAGTAATTACAGCAATTTTTTACAGTTACTGGAAAAAATCAGTAACAGATTGAAGATGAAACAGAGTCATAAGGATACAAAAAAATGTAATTTTACGAACAATCGGATTACGAAATTGCTTTGAAAAAAGCAAGTAGTTATGAGTTGGAATAGAATAGAATAGAATAGAATAGAATAGAATAGGTCTTATAGTAAGTATAGTAATAGTTGTTATTTATTCACACGTTGTCATTTATGTCCAGCAGTGGGAAAGAATTTAAAATAAATCTTAGTGCTACAAATTAAGGGTTTATATGTCAATATGCAATGCAAATGTATTATTTCACAGTTCAATAAAATGCCCCAAAAAATCAGATCAAGGAGACAAAAAATTCCCCCTGAACAAAAAAGTTTATTTTTTATGCTGTTTGCAGGTCGGAGGTTCTATTCCCTGTAATGTAGCTCAGTGGGCGGAGCAAGGCACCAAGACTACAAGGTCAGGAGGGTCAGGAGGGTCAGGAGGGTCAGGAGGATCAGGAGGGTCAGGAGGATCAGGAGGGTCAGGAGGGTCAGGAGGGAGGGTCAGAGGGTCTGGAGGGTCTGGAGGGTCAGGAGGATCAGGAGGGTCAGGAGGGTCAGGAGGGAGGGTCAGGAGGGTCTGGAGGATCAGGAGGGTCTGGAGGGTCAGGAGGATCAGGAGGGTCTGGAGGATCAGGAGGGTCAGGAGGGTCAGGAGGGTCTGGAGGGTCAGGAGGATCAGGAGGGTCAGGAGGGTCAGGAGGGAGGGTCAGGAGGGTCTGGAGGGTCAGGAGGGTCAGGAGGATCAGGAGGGTCAGGAGGGTCAGGAAGGTCAGGAGGGTCAGGAGGGTCAGGAGGGTCAGGAAGGTCAGGAGGGTCAGGAGGGTCAGGAGGGTCAGGAGGGTCTGGAGGGTCAGGAGGATCAGGAGGGTCAGGAGGGTCAGGAGGATCAGGAGGGTCAGGAGGGTCAGGAGGGTCAGGAGGGAGGGTCAGGAGGATCAGGAGGGTCAGGAGGGTCAGGAGGGTCAGGAGGGTCAAGAGGGTCAGGAGGGTCAGGAGGGTCAGGAGGATCAGGAGGGTCAGGAGGGTCAGGAGGGAGGGTCAGGAGGGTCTGGAGGGTCAGGAGGGTCAGGAGGGTCAGGAGGGAGGGTCAGGGGGTCAGGAGGGTCAGGAGGGTCAGGATCAGGAGGATCAGGAGGGAGGGTCTGGAGGATCAGGAGGGTCAGGAGGGTCTGGAGGGTCAGGAGGGTCAGGAGGGTCAGGAGGGAGGGTCAGGAGGGTCAGGGGGTCAGGAGGGTCAGGAGGGTCAGGATCAGGAGGATCAGGAGGGAGGGTCTGGAGGATCAGGAGGGTCAGGAGGGTCTGGAGGGTCAGGAGGGTCAGGAGGGTCAGGAGGGAGGGTCAGGGGGTCAGGAGGGTCAGGAGGGTCAGGATCAGGAGGATCAGGAGGGAGGGTCTGGAGGATCAGGAGGGTCAGGAGGGTCAGGAGGATCAGGAGGGTCAGGAGGGTCAGGAGGGTCAGGAGGATCAGGAGGGTCAGGAGGGTCAGGAGGGTCAGGAGGGTCAGGAGGATCAGGAGGGTCAGGAGGGAGGGTCAGAGGGTCTGGAGGGTCAGGAGGATCAGGAGGGTCAGGAGGGTCAGGAGGGTCAGGAGGATCAGGAGGGTCAGGAGGGTCAGGAGGGTCCACAGAAACACCTGCAGAACCAGAAACACTTTGTGGCTCTTCAGACAGCCGTCCATGTGTTTGTATGTGTGTTGTCTTCACTCTGTGGCCTTGCTGTCTGTTGGGATTGTTGTGTTGTCATGTTTGTTGTCTCTTCCCAACACACAAATGAAGCTCCAGCAGAAAACAAAGTCATTTGGGCTGAATTGATGAGAGCCCACAAGACACAATAACAAGATTACACAAATACTTTTGTAAAAGTAAGAGCCTGCGAGTTTCATTCCTCAGAAACTCGTTGCATGACAAGAAAGGCGGTTTGATTGTGAGATGAGACGCAGCTCCAAACTTCTGGGAAACATAAAAACTCCATTTGTGTCACATTTAATTTCCTTCTGACTCACAGCAGAGCAGCAGAAACATCTTTACTTCTGTCTGTCTGTAGCCGTCCTGGAGAATAGAACAGAATAGAATAGAATAGAACATTTAATTGTGTTATCTCAGTGGAAAATGTTGATTTGCGGTCATGTGTGTCTGTGTGCCTAGATGGCACATGGTACTGAAAGGCGTTTTAGTTCACCAAATTGCAAAGAGTGTGATGATTCAGGCTGCGTTCACAGCCAGCAGGTTCTGATCGGTTTATCTGAACTCTGCAGTGTTTCCTCCTTCAGTTCAGCTGGTTTGTCCAGGTGAGAACGATGACCTTTGAACTCGACATAATGACACCGAGAGTCTCAGTCCTCTAACAAGAGAACTGCGGTGCGAAATGCAAGGGATTATGGGTAGAAGTCTGGACTGATGCTCATATTCAGCTATTTCTTCATGTGTTCTTAACTGGTATGAACACCAGAGAGACAGACATCGTCATGCTGAGATAAAGTTTTAGGGAAAACTGTCCAATAAACAAGCTACTTATGAGTCATGTGACTTTTGTTTACAAGCCCTGGTTGATGAGGCTGTAAATTGGTCGGTGTGAATCTAAACGAACCAAATACAAAAATACACTGTGGTTCAGACCAAAGAAAACCAGCTGTAGATGTGATCGCACCCTTCGCCCTGGACTTCTTTGGCTGTCCAACATGTTGTTTGGGACCTTCCTTTCCTTTCCTTTCCTTTCCTTTCCTTTCCTTTCCTCTTTTCTCTAGCGGCCCAAACAGAGCTGAGTGGCTGCTACTATCTGTTCTGGTTGTTGCTGTCAAAAAAAAAAACGACATTCAGAGAGAAATCAAATTATTGTTCTGTCTCTCCTCGAGCCCAACCCGTCCAGAGGAGTCGACATTCTACTGACGACCTAAAAAAGCTAGAAAATAAAATGTTCTCTCTTTCTCCCCCCTCCCTTTTCTCCTCCCTCCCTTCCCCTCCCCGCCCAGGATGATCCCGGCCAATCACAAGTACTTCCTGCTGAGCGACCTGGCGTCGGCGCGGGACTACGAGCTGTGTGTGCTGGCGGTGTACGACGACGGCGTCACCACGCTGACCGGCACCAAGCTGGTGGGCTGCGTGTCCTTCAGCACCGAGACCGAGTACGGACGCTGCCACTCCATACGAGACCAGGTGGGTGTGTGTGTACGTGTGTGTGTGTGTGTGTGTGTGTGTGTGTGTGTGTGTGCACTGAGCTCCTGGCACGCTGGCTCGCTGCTCTCTCACTGTATCTGCAGGTCGTTTTGTAGCTCGTTTCCATCCAGCTGTCGGGGAAATTTTAAGCGAACTTTTGAAATGTCACAGAAACTAAAATGCAAATCAGGTGCGTTTCCATCAGCTGGGTGAAACAAATGAACGGCGTCCTGGAAGCTGCATCACAAACCATAACCATGACAACAAAGGAAACAGTCTTTGAAGAGTTGATTAGTCTGGATTCATATTGGGCAATTGGGCTAATGTTTGGCCATACTTCATGCTTTCTGAAGACAAAAGCAAAGAAAATTACAGCCTAATCTTTTAAAAAGTTTATGTAACTGGTAAATTGTTTGATAGTGTTTGTTGAAAAGTTAGAGCCTGATCTTAAAAAACGAATTTGTCCAATTTTAATTTTAAAGTTTTCCTAATTGTAGTTCGAATAGAATAAAATAAATAATAATAAATAAATAAAATAGCATATTCAGGTTGGCTGTCTGTTTACTGGTCAATTGTATAATTTCATTAATCATTTGTTCACAAAATTATGGCCTGTTTCAATTTTCCAAGTATAGTTTGTTGAAATTGTAATGAATTAAAAAAGAAAAGTATGTAGATCTAGTCAATTGTTTGATTTAATTCATTATTCATTCAATAAGATAGAGCGTAATGTTAATGACTGCAATCAGATATAGTCAGAATAATGGGAATAATCTGAATAATGGGAATAATCTGAATAATGGGAATAATCTGAATAATCATCATCAGCCTGTTCTCCTAGTCGTCATTCTCAAAGTCCTCTGTCCCTCCTCAGTTCCTGGGTGGGACCATGATCATCATCATCGGTGGGATCATCGTGGCCTCGGTCCTCGTCTTCATCTTCATCCTGCTGATGAAGTACAAGCTGCACAGTAACCACTACAAGCAGAAGGCCGCCGCTCGCCAGGCCAACGTCTGCTCCCAGACCAACGGAGGGGGAGGGGGAGGGGGAGGGGGCGGAGCCACCGTGCTCGCCCTGCCGCCCTCCTCCTCGTCTGGAGGCCAAGGTAACCGGATGGCAGGGATGATGGAGGAGGAGGAATCTGTCCTGGCAGTCTGACCCCTCCTTGTTTCTGCTCCTAGCAGTCTGACCCCTCCTTGTTTTCCGCTCCTAGTCTGACCCCTCCTTGTTTTCTGCTCCTAGCAGTCTGACCCCTCCTTGTTTTCTGCTCCTAGTCTGACCCCTCCTTGTTTCTGCTCCTAGCAGTCTGACCCCTCCTTGTTTTCTGTTCCTAGTCTGACCCCTCCTTGTTTTCTGCTCCTAGTCTGACCCCTCCTTGTTTTCTGCTCCTAGCAGTCTGACCCCTCCTTGTTTTCTGCTCCTAGTCTGACCCCTCCTTGTTTCTGCTCCTAGCAGTCTGACCCCTCCTTGTTTCTGCTCCTAGCAGTCTGACCCCTCCTTGTTTTCTGCTCCTAGCAGTCTGACCCCTCCTTGTTTCTGCTCCTAGCAGTCTGACCCCTCCTTGTTTTCTGCTCCTAGTCTGACCCCTCCTTGTTTTCTGCTCCTAGCAGTCTGACCCCTCCTTGTTTTCTGCTCCTAGCAGTCTGACCCCTCCTTGTTTTCTGCTCCTAGTCTGACCCCTCCTTATTTCTGCTCCTAACAGTCTGACCCCTCCTTGTTTCTGCTCCTAACAGTCTGACCCCTCCTTGTTTTCTGCTCCTAACAGTCTGACCCCTCCTTGTTTTCTGCTCCTAGTCTGACCCCTCCTTATTTCTGCTCCTAACAGTCTGACCCCTCCTTGTTTCTGCTCCTAACAGTCTGACCCCTCCTTGTTTTCTGCTCCTAGTCTGACCCCTCCTTGTTTTCTGCTCCTAACAGTCTGACCCCTCCTTGTTTCTGCTCCTAACAGTCTGATCCCTCCTTGTTTTCTGCTCCTAACAGTCTGACCCCTCCTTGTTTTCTGCTCCTAGGTGGAGGCTCCAATAAAAACTCCCAACCGTCATCGTCGTTGGCAACAGAGGGAATGGGAGGAGCCTCTCTCCGCGGGACGACTGTAGTGGACTTAAACCCCGCCCATGACGACGACGCCATCTCCCAATAACACACAAGAAACTGTCAATCAAAACCACAACCACCAATCTCGAAGCCCAAACCAATACTCCAACTCCCTCCCCCTTGTTTTTGATTTGTTGCTGGTGCCTGGAGCCAAACTCCACTTTATACCGAGGATGGGCTCCTGTCATTGGTGAGTGGCTGCTGTCAGTCAAGTGCAGGGTGGGGGGCGGGGACAGGGGGAAGGAATAGCCAATGAGATGACAGAGTAGAAGTAGCACATACAGTAGTTCAGCCAACCTGTGAGAGGGGTGGTGCTCGTTTAAGAGCCTCCGGTCAGGCGGTGACGTACCGGCCGGGTGGGGTTTGTGCTCGTTTGGCAGCGGGACGTCCAGCAGCCGACCGGGACGTGTTAGTTCGTTTGAAGCTTTTTGAAATTGAAATTAAAATTGAAACGGAGACAGACACAGAGAGAGAAAGTGAATGACAGAGAGGACAGACAGTTGATTCAGTAAACCATGCGGACGAAGCCCAGT
>NC_136002.1:31899314-31905284 GCF_048128805.1 Centroberyx gerrardi
TGAAAGTCAATAAACCTTGAGGAAACAGCTGAGCACGTCCACAAGTAAAGAAAACACCCGGCGCTGCAGCTTAATGGTTCTCACTCTGCGGCCTGAGGACCCCGAGGAGCCTTCAGGGAGAGTTTAGGGTCCCAGCAAACTAATTTACTAGAAATTATCTCTGAGGGAGAATGTATGAGGTCGTTATTTTCATCCTAGTTTGCTCCGCTATTATTTCTCCGTCCACATTACAGAACAACACATTTTAACCTTTTCTCTCCCACTGACTCTCATTCATTTAGCATTAGCAGTGGCTACATTTTGCTGATGGTTTGTGCAGTGAGAGAATAAAACTATGTGACATGAATAAGAGGAATGATCCTTTAAAGAGGCAACATGTAGCATTTTTAAACATCCATATATTGTTAAATTCATGTTGATACCTCGGTCTAATGACTGTAAACCAGTGAGTCCATGTTGGAGCTGATTGTTCTCCTCTATCTCACACCAGTAGTATTGTCAGGCCACATCCACACTGATACCTTTTCCTTTTAAAACGCATAACTTTTGCTACGTTTACGCCTAGCTTCCACACTACCCCTGAAACGGAGACCTTTGAAAACGCCGCTGACCCCGTTTTAGTTTGAAAACTCCGGGATTGCGTTTTAGTCCGGACGGGCGGAAACGGAGACTTTTGAAAACGATGACGCAGACGCCCACGTTCGCTTCCTGATTGGGTCTTATCAGTCACGACGTCCGCCTCGACCGCCTTATACTCGTGTGTTACTTTCAGGAACAGTTCCGCCTCGCCGTCGGTCCAAGCAAAGAAATCTCCGGTCGTACTTTTCGCCGTTGCTGTTCTTCCTCCGTAGTATTTTCTGCAACTAAGCAACCAACCGCAGAGTAGACAATCTGCTTCCTGTTTACACCATGCCCAGTGTACGTGAATGGTCATGTGATGTGCGTTTTCAGGCGTGTTAGTATGGACGGAGATTATTTCTGAAACGCTCGTGTGGACGGAGATCGTTTGGTTGGCCTTAGTTCTAGTGTTTCTCCACATTTCCCATCAGCCCCGTTGCTCCCTGCCCCCGTCCCCCCCCCCCCCCCCCTCCCTGAAGAGGATCAACATGTTGGAAGTGATTTCTCCATCTTCCTTTCCCTCCTTCCACCATCTGCTGCCAGAAACTCTTTCAGCTTTAGCTCCGTTTGCTCTGGAAGAACAGAACCTCTTCCTGTTTTGTGCCGTAAAGCGATCCAGCAGATTTCCCTCCAGATCCACCAGGTGGAGAAACTATGGAGGATGCAGAGTAGAGGCTGGTAGAGGCTGATGGTCTGATGGTCTGGTTTGTTTACGGTAATTATACTAATGTCTCTAAATTAATGTGCTGATGATTTATTGATGTTAAAATGCTCCATGCAGCAGCTGTAACGCAGTTTGTTTTTTGAGAATCCCTGCTCTCTACCTTCTTTCATTCCCTCTCCATCTCTCCTCCTCTCTCCATCTCTCCATCACTCTTTCCTCTTTAACCTTTTCTCTCCGCGTCCCTCCTCCCTCATCCACCCACTCGGTCTCTAACTCTCTCTCTCTCCTTCTCCTCCTCTCTTTCCTCTTCACTCCTCTCTCACTAATGTTCTTTTTTCCTCTCCCTCCCTCCCTCTCCTCCAATTCCTCACACCTCTCCCCGTCTCTCTTTTTTCACTCTCTCACTCTCTCCCTCCTTCTCTTTTTCATTTTCGAGGTTCAAGGTTGACTCCTGCTCTGTCTCTCTCCCTCCTTTTCTTCATCCCTCTCCCTCCTTGTTTTCTGTTCATTTCTCTCCATCCATCTGTCCCACCATACCTCTATTATACACACCTACTTTTTTTCTGCTCACTCTATCCTTCCTTCCTTCCATCCCTCTAATAATACACTTCCCACCTCAAACCACACACTCTCTCTCTCTCTGTCTCTCTCTCTCTCTCTCTCTCTCTCTCTCTCTCTCTCTCACACACACACATACATGTACACACACATGGAGAAGCACATATTTTTTTCTTTCCATGAAGAAATCTCACCGGCCCCCGCAGGCCCTCAGGACATTTGTTCTGGATTTAATATCTACTATACACACACACACACACACACACACGCACACACGCAGGCAATCTCGGCACACCTGCTTCCTCTAGACACACTCACACACACACACACACACACACACACATAGATACACATACTCACACAGAGAGACAGAGAGAGACAGAGAGAGAGAGAGAGAAAGAGAGAGAGAGAGAGAGAGAGAGAGAGGGATAGAGAGAGAGAGAGAGAGACAGAGAAAGAGAGAGGGATATAGAGACAGAGGGAGAGAGAGAGAGAGAGGGATAGAGAGACACAGAGAGAGAGAGAGAGGGACAGAGAGAGAGAGAGAGAGAGACAGAGAAAGAGAGAGGGATATAGAGACAGAGAGAGAGAGAGAGAGAGAGAGAAATAGAGACAGAGGGATAGAGAGAGAGAGAGAGAGAGAGAGAGAGAGAGAGACACAGAGAGAGAGAGAGAGAGAGAGAGAGAGAGAGGCAGATATCCAGCAGGCAGCAGTAGGATCAGTGTGTTTTACTGTAACTGAGGCAGCAGCGGTCCACAGTGAGACAGCGACACCTGGTGGTGACATCACACGCCGTCTTTTATCTTTACTCTGCCGGGGAAAGTCGACTGACGCTTGTTGTTTCCCGGCGACGCCCTGCTTCACTTTCATTCAGTCACGCATTCACACTGGAGCTGACCAGTACAGCCACAGTCTGCTGCTGTCAGACACTGGGAAACAGACAATTCCAGCAATAAAGATTTTATTTTTGGGGCATTTTGCCTTTATTGGGTCGTTCAAAGTAGAGAGAGACAGGAAGATCAGGGAAGACATGCGAGGTCCTGGGCCGGGTTCAAACCCAGGATGTCTTTACATGGCTCAGACCGCTGAGCCACCAGGACGCCCCAAGAGCAAAGATTTATTATTATTTATTAGTAAAACCAACTACTAAAAGCAAATATAAACACACAAAATACACTTAGATCAGGCAGCAGAATCAGAGACAGTGGAAATAGTGCAAACAGCTGATAGATGACTTACACATACAGTTTAATTGAGCACAGAGAAGCAGAGGATGAGGTCATGTGACAAGCTGTCCCATGTACTACCGAGAGTTACTGGTCCAGGCTGGTTCAGGCTGGTCCAGGCTGGTCCAGGCTGGTCCAGGCTGGTCCAGGCTGGTCCAGGCTGGTCAGGCTGGTCCAGGCTGGTTCAGGCTGGTTCAGGCTGGTCCAGCTGGTCCAGGGCTGGTCCAGGCTGGTCCAGGCTGGTCCAGGATCCGAACCGCTAACTTCTGGTCACAAATCCGCTTTTTAGGCTCCGCAAACTTCAAAGTTTCTCTTTTCAAATATGTTCCAAAGTGAGTCTCCGCCAGTGACACCTGTCTTCCACAATGAAGTGTGTGTGTGTGTGTGTGTGTGTGTGTGTGTGTGTTATTGTACCGCTGTCCTTGTGAGAACTAGTTTGCATTTTAGAGTGTTTTTGGAGTAACAACATCTTATTCAAGGTGCTAGTTTAGGGTTGGAACTTGGCTTTAGATCTTAACATTGGAACTAGGGTTAGGGTTTAGGGTTTAGGGTTAGTGTATATAGGCTTAGTTTAAGGTTAACCTCAGCTGAAGATGACCCTGATGTTCCCACAGCCGCTCCTCCTCCTCAGCTCAGGTTGATCTTCCTCCACAGAGACAAACCAGACCCGGGTTACGCAGTTTCACGTCGTCTGGTTTAACTTAAAGACGCAGCCGGTAGCTTCATAAAAACCACCGAGTCGTTTCTGTAAAATAAAAACGAAGCCGGAGTCGTTTTAATCTCCTCTGAAAAACACTCGGCCGTACGGGGGAAAGGAGGGAGAAGGAGAGATAAAAAGGAGACAGAGAGGGAGAGAGACAGAGGGATTAGGGAGTTATAGTTAGTGAACGAGAGACAAAGAGAGAGAGACAGACAGATGCAAAGAAAGACAAAGAGAGAGAGAGACAGAAGAGGGGGATTATGGATTTATACTTAGTGAGCGAGACAGAGGAAGAGAAGAGAGAGAGAGAGAGAGAGAAACAGCCAACCAAACAGATAGAGAAGTATGGATGAGTCACTGAGCCCCGAGACACGGTTATTGACAAGAAAAGACGGAGGGATAGAGGGATAGACGGATAGACGGATAGAAAATTAAAGCTCACGGAAAAGGGAGAGGTGGAGGAGGGATGGAGAGAGGGATTGGGAGGAGAGAGGAGGAGGATAGAAGGAGGGGATTGTGGGTAAAATAGGAGACGCCTGCAAATAGAAAGCTGGAGCCCAGATTTAGAGCTCTATCTATCTATCTATCTATCTATCTATCCATCTATCTATCTATCTATCTATCTATCTATCTATCTATCTATCTATCTATCTATCTAATAATGCCATGTTTGTTGTGTTTTCTTGCTTCAGATTTACTTACATTCAGCTTCACAGCGCTGGAGGGAGAAGAGGAGGGAGAGGTGAGAGAGATCACACACACACACACACACACACACACACACACACACACACACACACACACACACACACACACATTCACACACACACACAGGTGAGAGGGTAACACTCATTGTTCCACCAGAGAAGCCATAACAGAAGAACTTTGGGTGGAGAAGAGCAGAAACATGCCGGGCATAGTTTAATAGAGAGAGAGAGAGAGAGAGGGAGAGAGAGAGAGAGAGAGAGAGAGAGAGGGAGAGAGAGAGAGAGAGAGAGAGAGAGAGAGAGAGTGGGGAGACGAGGAGAGATGGAAGTAAGGAGGAAGGGAAAGAAGGAAAGGAGGGAGGAAGGAAGGAGAAAAATGGGGAATATGAAGGAGGGAGGAAGAAGGTGGATAGAGAGGGAGGAAGGGAATGAAAGAGGGAGGAGGAGAAGGGAGGAGGAAGGGAAGGAAAAAGGGATAGGGACAGAGTGAGGGAAGGAAGGAAGGTGGCATACAGAGGGAGGAAGGGAAGGAGAAGGAAACATAAGGATGGAGGGAGTAAGGGAAGGAGGGAGGAAGAAGGGAGGATAGAGAGGGAGGAAGGAAGAAGTGGGATAGAGAGGGAGGGAGGGAATTAAGTAAGGATGAGAGTTAGAGAGAGAGAGAGAGAGAGAGGAAGGGAGGTAGACAGAGAGGGAGAGAGAGAGAGAGGGAGAGGGAGAGAGAGAGAGAGAGTAAACAGCATCATTCCTCTTCATTGGCTCATTACATAATGATGCAGATTAGTGTCTCTACATTATGTAATCTTTCTCTTCTGCTCTACATAAGCTTTCTCCTCTCTTCTTCTTTCTTCTCCTCTAGTCTTTCCTCTTCTCCTTTCTTCTTCTTACTTCTCTCACTAATCTTCCTTCTCCTTCTCTTTCATCCTCTTTTCTCATCCTTTCCTCTCCTCTCCCCATCTCTTTTCCTCTTTTCCCTTCTCCATTATCTACCCTCCCCTCCCCTCCTCTCCTCTCTCTCCTCTCTCCTCCTGTCCTCTCCTCTTTTCTCCTCTCTCTCCTCTCTCTCCTCCTCTCCTCTCTCTTTCTCCTCTCTCTCCTCTCCTCTCCTCTCCTCCTCTCCTCTCACTCCTCTCCTCCTCTCCTCTCCTCTTTTCTCCTCTCTCTCCTCTCCTCCTCCTCTCCTCTCCTCTCTCCTCCCCTCCTCTCTCCTCCTCTCCTCTCCTCCTCTCCTCCTCCTCTCTCCTCTCCTCTCCTCCCCTCTCTCCTCCCTCCTCTCCTCTCCTCTCTCTCCTCCCCTCTCCTCTCTCCTCTCCTCTCTCCTCTCCTCTCCTCTCCTCTCCCTCCCCTCCCCTCTCCTCTCTCCTCTCCTCTCCCCTCCCCTCTCCTCTCCTCCTCTCCCCTCCTCTCACCTCTCCTCCCCTCTCCTCTCCTCATCACTCCTCTCCTCCTCCCCTCTCCTCTCCTCCCCTCTCCTCTCCTCTCCTCCTGTCCTCTCC